>NW_027280290.1:0-27500 GCF_046629955.1 Centroberyx affinis | reverse complement strand
ATTTGTATCCGCATGAGCGTATGCGTATGCAGGCCTTATAGCGAGCCAGTGTGTTTGCTTATCCTCCCTCCAGTCCTTGGGTTCCATTTCATGTAATGTTGCTCAATTCAAACCAGGTCCCCCCTCAGCCGAGGGACCCCAGCAGCTGGCAGAAATAAACATAATGAGTTTTTCAGCGTTGTAGCAGTGTTCTGAGCCCCTTTGAGTTATAGAGATGTGGCGCGGCCGAGCACAACCGACGCATGTCCACCCCGGGGAGAGTGCACCAGGAAGTACTCCCAGCCATCAGTCGGCTGGGGAAAGGAGATGAAGAAGGATTAGATAGTGATGTCATAAATCCACCCGCTCTCCAGGAAGTGTGTCAGCGCTGGGAATCCTCACAGCGTTTCCAGAGGATGGAATGGATTTGACTTGAAGCAGTTGGTGGTGGAAATCCTGCACTGTAGGAATAGGGGAATGATACCTAATAATGTTCAGCCTCTAAAGTAATACGTCTGCAGTGCTGTAATGTTAAGACTCGCACAAACTCAGCACTAGAAAACATCTGTCTATGAAGGGAGTGAGCGTGCCTTTACTGCTGTGCCAAAAGCCGTTGCTTAGCCTCCGTTGACTGTAAAATACCCGTGCTTGATACTGTGGTTAATACACAGCAGATTTTTCTATGATAAGTGGACGGCGTGTATTACTTTGGCATACTTTGCCTTTATTTAGACAGCAGAATCCTAACTGTGGCCACCTGTGGAGCCGGTGTAACACAGAGACTAGCACCACTGACTCCAGACTATAGAGTATAATGTCTTTAGAGTCCATATACTCTCACCCCTCTGTAAGTCAATAGGATGGATTTAAGTTGAGGGTTCAGCTAGATTCTTTCAGCCATGTAGAACTTCAGACTTCAGCATCAGACTTCACTGACCATTTGACTTGTGTGCTGCTACAGCTTGTATGGTTGTGTGTGTGTGTGTGTGTACGTGCATGCATGAGCCTGTGTTTCCTTCCCGTCTCAATCTGATGTGAATCCCAGCTCCTTTCCATTGACCGGAGCACCAGAGGAACCTCACAGACAGGGGAGTAGATTTGGCAGGTTACCTCAGAGACAGTTGTCACCCTTCGGCCAGGAGACATCCTCAGGTGGGGTCAGGCCCCTTGGAGGTGTGGCCTGTGCACCATGTGCTTTGCTCATCTCCCTCTCTCATAAAAAGCTCCCCCCAGGCCCCAGTATCCCCTTTATTAGGTACAACTCCCTGTTTACGCATACAGTTCGCTCCCACAGACAGTGAGTCACATATAAATAAAACATAACTATAAAGAGATTCAGTTACTGTTCAACTAAACGTTACAATGAGCAAAGACCAGTATGTGACTTTAAATGTGATGTATGTGATATGTTTGTTAGTGCCAGATGTGCCAGTTCTAGCATCTCAGAAACAGCTGCCCTCCTGGGATTTTGGCACACGGTAGTTGTGCCATAAGAGTTTACTGAGAATAATGCAATAAACAAAAAAACACCTAGTCAGTGGCAGTCCAACACACAGGCCACAAGTAAGCTCAGTATAACAGTTGTCTACAGAAGGTTATCTCGTAATGCATAACTTATCAAACCTTGAAGCGGATGAGCTGCAGCAGCAAAAGGCCATGCCCGGTTCCACTCCTGTCAGCTAAGAACAAGAAGATGAAGCTACAGTGGGCATGTGATCACCAAAACTGGACAACTGAAGAGTGGAAAAACATTGCCTGGTCTGACAAATCCTGGTTTCTGTTGCAACATGCTGATGGCAAGGTCAGAATTTAGCATAAACAGCATTTATTGGCCCCTTAGTACCACTTGAATGCCACTGCGTACCTAAACATTGTTGCTGACCATGTGCATCCCTTCATGGCCACAGTCTATCCTTTTTCAAATGGAAACTTCCAGCAGGATAATGTGCCATCATCTCAAGCTGGTTCAAGGCACATGGAAGTAACTTTAGTTCAGTGCCCAGATCTCAAACCAATAAAGTGTCTTTGGGATGACGTGGAACAGAATGTAACATGAATATGTTGCCGAAAAATTTACCAAGATCCCTGTGCAATGTTTCCAGCATCACCTGCTGAATCCATGCTTTGGCTGTTTAGGATCCAAGATGGAGTACTACCTGATAGTGAGTGGAAGTTGCGTGGAGTTGAATGGAATTTACAATAACTGTGACTGACTACCTCATATTTCTTCAAATAATTCAATATTGCGGCACAACTATTTCTGTGATTAGTCACTCCCTGGAGTGCATTCAGAAACTATGGCATGTTTCTGATTAGAGGATTAAGCAAGACCTCGTTGCTGAACAGGGGAAAAGTGTCGGTTCGCTTGTTTATGTGTCTGAGTCATTTTCCCACAGATTCCCCCAGCTACTCCTCACTTTAACCCTCTCTCCTATCTCTCTCCCCTTCCTCCTCTTCCATCTTTCTCTTTTTTTTCTACATCCTTCAGCTCCTCCGGGTGTCATGAGCAATGGCCACCCTGAAGATAAGACATTGGGAACTCAGAAGTGTGTGTGTGTGCGTATGTGTGTGTGTGTTTGCGTAAGCACCTGTAATGAGCAGCACATGTGTGTATCGGAGCCCAGGCTAATGAAGCTCAGTCCATTATTTATTTCCCGTGGCCCTGTCGTTTGGCCTGTCGATGCACCTGTGTACACACACACACACACACACACACACACGCACATGCACACATACACACATACACCATCTGTCTGTAATGACCGTTCTCCTGCGCACTGCATAGCACTACAGTCCCTGGAGTGGTCATTAGACGAGAGAAGGAGAGAGTGACTAAGGGAGAGAGACCGGTGCTTTCGGCGTAGATTTGGAACCAGCTTTTTGGTTGTGCTCTAGGGGGGCGGGGAAGGGGGGGCGGGGAAGTAGGCTGGACCCATGCAATGCTGAGGAGATACAGTAGCATAGAGAAACACTGCAGATTATGATTTCTCTCAACGCTTTTCACCTGGTGGCTTGTATGGCTGGCGTGCATTGCCTGCTGTCTTTTGTCATGAGGATACAATCTGCTACAGTGGTTAAAAAAAACAAAAACATGTTTTCCATGGTTTTCTGTGGCAACAGAAGACAATGCAAACCCTTCTCATGTCAGCACAGGCAGCCCATGAATCCACCAAACCTCTGAGGATATCACTCTCAAGTTCAGCATGCTGCCATTGGAATCGCTGAATGCATGTTGCTTTGGAAAGAATTATTGCCAGCCAATGGAGGGCCGTTAGCCCTAAGAACGAAATGGCAAGTTCAAAACCTTCCTCTTTATCTATTATTCCCTCTCTCCCACCATTTCCAGTGAGGGCCAGCTCTCAGCAGGGAGGCTGCTCCCATTATATCCACAGCACTTAGCTTGCTGGCCTTGTGGCCCTGCCCAAATCCCCTCCACCGGCTCCTGCTAATCCCCACCAATAGTAGAAGGAGGTGGCAGACAGAGAAGGGGAGGAGGGGGGGGTTGTTGGGGGTGAGGGCTGGAATAGAAAGACAAGCAGGCAGCTCAGATGTGGATCCAATTTTAATGGGGCTTCTAATATCTTGGTTTGAAACCCCTGTAGAATTAGAACGGAGGGCAAACTTCCCTTTAACACATCTTTTGAGTTTTTTCTCTGTAATATATGTCTAGCATACAAACACAAAACCAGGGCAATTTGCATTTCATAGAAACCCCAATGCTGAAAGCAAGACATTCTGCTTACAGTATGCCTTGGCACACAGCCTAGGGCATTGTGTGTGTGTGTGTGTGTGTGCATGGATGTGCATATGTGTGCAGTGTGTGATTATGTATGCACCTTCAGCATAAAAGTGTGACTCAGGTATCAGTAGACCAAGTAGCCTCTGTGCCACTGATTGCTCTGTTAGTCACCAGGCTGAGCAGGCCCAGAGGGAGAATCCAGATCAATTATTCATTTGTGTTTGTCTTTGCAGGGAGCTGAATGGGAATAATCTCACACGGATCACCAAGAGTGACTTTGCCGGACTCAAGTACCTCCGTGTTCTGTAAGTAATTGCCCTCATATTCATGTGCCTGATTGTGTGATGTAATGTCACGTGATGTGTGTGTGTGTGTGTGGTGCAAGTCGGCGTCTGATTTATTTGTTCATGCATATCTACCCTTGCAGCTCTCATGTTTTACAGACTTGCTGGAAATGTTCAAATTAGCATAAACACGGTGGAGTGGAGATGCTCTTCTCAAGAGTGCTCCTCCAGAGTACATTAAGCTGCTGAGTGACTGCAACTAGTGATATAATGGACTTCACTCTCACTGTAATTTGTGTATTGTAGTAGTACTTATCCTCCCTTAGAAACACACACACACACTTACCCTATATTCCCACACATTGAAGTAGTGTATACACAAGCATCAGTCCTAAATAGGCCCTCAACACAGTTAACACATGCAGGTGAAGCCATTGACTCCCTCCGCAGTGAAATTAAACAGCACTTGTGACTTCAGGTAATAGTGTTAAAGTGGTTGTAAAGTGTATATGTGCGTGCATGTGTGTGCACGCGCTTGTGAATTGTGCTATAGGTGTTAAAAACCCCGGCGAAGGGGAAGCTGCGCAGACCTGTACATGTTTTAAATGTAACGCGAGCTGCACATAATTCCTACTGCTCAGCGAAGCCCAACTATTTTAGAGCCTTATCGTTAGTCACCCATCCCCCCTGTCCTCTACTTCTTTCCCAACGTCAACCCGTTTGTTTCCACCGCTCCTTTTCCCCTCTCCTCTCCCTCCGCATACCTCCTTTTCTCGGCCACCACCTCCCCCCACATGGAGGTTAAATGCCTTCATGTCGCCAGCTTGTCACCGGCAAGTAAGAAGGAAACAACTCCTTGCAGGGTTACTAAAGACAGAACCTCCATGGCTGTAAACCCTCTGATTCCCCCACAGCTACCACTGCACTACCCCCAGCTATAACACACACAAACACACACACACACACACACACACACACACACACACACACACACACACACAGACTGACATACACTGCTCCCTCTCTGAATAATGTCAGTCAACATCAGATATGAAGATTAACATGGTGTAGGTGTGTGTGTCCGTGTGTGTGTCTGTGTGTATATTGGGGAGGGTATGACCTCTATGGGTCGGCAGCATGAAGACTAACAGTGGGTTGACCTTTGATCTTGTTGACCCCTGGACAACCCTAAGGGGGGGTTCAACAGGAACAGGGATTTATCTTTACAGTCAGCTGCCAGCCAGCCAGCCTTTCAGTCTAAAATCAACCCAGCTGATTTACCTCCACCACTCTCTATCTCTCTGTCTGATTGTCTGGCACTGAGAGGCTGGCTGGCACATAACAGCAGTGTGTGTGTGTGTGTGCGTGTGCGTATGTGTGTGTGCGTGGAAAAACAGAGCAATAGAGGAACAATCAGAAAAGTGGATAGAAAGAAACCACAGAAATTGAAGAGCTCAGACTGTCTGTTAAAAAAAAGTTTCCTCAATTCAAAAGTACTCATCTCTTTTTTCATTTCCATCTAAATTCATGAGACAGAGATCGGAGGTGAATTGCACTTTTCTCTCTATGTTTATGGAGTGCGAACAGTGATTAGCATTTATATTCGATGGGGAGGAAGCCCAGACTGCTGAGTTGCAGCGCGGCGAGGCCTCACAGGAGACATGAGAGGTTGCCTTCAACACAGAACAGTTGTATACGTAATGAAGGAAAGCTCTTGTTGCTTCTAAAGCTGTTGGACGCTTTTCTCTGCTTCCCGACCTTGTGTTATTGTAACACTTCCAAAACCATCCCAGGCTTTTTTTTTGTGCGTTAGCTTTGGCAGTGTAGGTGAGGAAAGGCTGCGTGCCTGCATGTTTGTGTGTGTGTGTGTATGTATGTGTGTGTATTCATGTTTGTTTGTGTATGACTGATATACTTGATGTAGTTTGAAGCCTGCAGCACTGATACTGTCCAACTATGCTATTCAGCACACACATACACACACACACAGCCCTCTTTCCCTTGATCCTGCCAATTGTAAAGCCTTGGAGCCCACCTCAGTTTCCCCTCTCACACTCTCTGACCCCCTGCCTACCTTTCCTCCCACCCCCTGCACCCAGTGGACCACACCAGAGCCCAGACCCACACTTTCTGAACCACCTTGGAAAACTTTCCTGGCTGCTCTCCCTGCTTCCTTTGCCAAGATTCCACACTGTGCCCCCGGTCCGCACCACTGCCCGGTGTGTGTGTGTGTGTGTGTGTGTGTGTGTGTGTGTGTGTGAGAGGTGTTGTAGCCACCTTGAGTACACATGCTACAAGAAGTCTTGCCACCCAAACGCCCACATCTCTACACTTCTCTGCACTTTGTAACAAGCAGGGGTGACAGTCCACAGGCCCATAAAAAGTCAAAGCTGCACTGTATCCGCTAGCTTCTAAGTCTCTCTCTCTCTCTCTCTCTCTCTCTCTCTTTCTCTCTCTCTCTCTCTCTCTCTCTCTCTCTCTCTCTCTCTCTCTCTCTCTTGCTTTCTTTCTTTCTTTTTTCTTTCTTTCTTTCTTTCTTTCTTTGTGTTTTGTCTATGCAGGCAGCTGATGGAGAACCAGATTGGGGTGATCGAGCGTGGAGCTTTTGATGACATGAAGGAGCTAGAGAGACTGTGAGTACCACCCAGGGTTGCTTGTAGACACCAGAAAAAACAAATTTTTCTCTTATTTTTTCATTTTTTAAACTGCATCATTGGGCTTAATTTCACTTCAGTTCAGTCAGTTGAATTTCAAAATGAAATTTTCACCCCTTGTGACTATACTAGACAACTTCGTCTACCAACTGCAAGAGTAATAACGATTTGTACTCTATTGAGCGTAATGTGAATAACAGAGGAGGAATCAACCATAAGTGGTGGATAGAGTGTGAGGTACTTCCTTGTCATTCCATTGTGGTCAGATGGTGCTGAGAGGGTATAGTATAGGCTGGGGGTACGTTATATTAGCTTTGCCCACCAGGAATGCCCTCAGTGGGTTGTGTGGGCTCAGGCTGTTGGCCTCCCCACCGCAGGCCCTGGCTCATCTGGACAGCACCAGGACTCCTCAACAGCTTGTAAACTGGCTGGGAAAACACACAGACAAACACAGTCAACCACACCTCAGCCAGGCTCATTAGCAAATCAATAGTGCTACCCACATGGACACGTGCACAGCAGATGACTTTATGGACGCATGCAGGCATGCACACATAGTGGTTAACTTAAAGACTTTCCCCTGATCTGAAACCCACAGTAACAATTTACATTACCAAATTTGAGGCCGTGCTCCGTAGTCTGTGCTGCTTGCCTTTCTCTCCTGCTCCATATTCCACTGATCCCAAACATTGGCTAGACATAACCATGTGCCAGACCAATGTGGAAATGAAGCGGCTCGTTTCTCTGATGTATAAAAGCCACTAACCCACCAGCAGGTACAGTTCAGTGTGAACGGAGCAGCAACAGACCATTAATGCCCATTACGCACTAAATCTCCACCTCAGCTGGCTAAGCTCTCTTCTCTGTATACAGTGTATGGCACAGGGCCCAACATCTGTCTAAATGTGTCTGACGGCACGGCAGCAGCCTGCCTTTCAGATTCACAGCCCTCTCTGCCACAGCCACAGCCATTCACTCCCATGTGCCTCCAATGGGCCATTCAGAGGGGAGAAAGCTGCGGTTTCCAACAGATTAGCAACAGTCTGTTCTTCATTGGCTTAATTGTTGTATTTGCATAAAGCCTGCCAGTCTTGGACGTTAGTTGTTTGACATGGAGGAGTCTGGTGCCAACCGCCAATCCTGTCGATGCTGCTTCGGGCCTGAATAGGCTCATCCATCTCTTTTAAAGTTATTTAGAAACACGTTGTTTTGATAGTTCACCACAGATACAATCTGTTCATGTTCAGATAACTGATGGCTCTAATTCACTTGTTCGAATGGGAATGTTGCTGTTCCGTCTGAGAAAGTCAGCAGAGAGCTGAATTCTTCTCGGCGCAGCATTGTAATTTAACTGTGCAGAGATAATTTACGGCACTGTCTCTGACTAGCAGTTTAATTTCCCTGAACTTTCGGTTGGATATTTATGTGACATTCAGCGCAGCACTGAAATACAATAGCCTGTGGCTAAGCCGATTCTACAGCAGCTAGCAGAAATTATTCACACCCACTCAAGGACACACACACACACACACACACACAGACATACACACACACATACACTCACTGGTTGATCATATGTTTTCCCTGCCGCAGGCGTCTGAACCGTAATCAACTGCAGCAGCTTCCTGAGTTGCTGTTTCAGAAGAACCCTGCCCTGTCCCGACTGTAAGTACACTCACTTTTTAACTTCAGTAGATGCTCACTCTTCTTCTCTGTCAGTGCACAAACACTCTATCTATCTTTGTCACAGTCAAAAAGAGTATATCTTGTACTGCACAACATTACTGCGTGCAGCATAGTTTCAGTAACTGTGATGGGTGCTGGTTTTGGTTTGGTGTAGTTTAAAACACAATTAAAGAACAATTCCGATGTAATTGCACTTGCTGGAATCTCATCACATCTCATGTGGTGAGATTCTCATGTGGTGAGATGTGGTGTGTGTGTCCTGTGAATTTTATTGTTTGGGAGTCAAAATGGACTGGATGAGTAGAAATCCATGAGTTCCTCGCAGGTCGTTGGGCCTTTGTGCCAAGTCATCTGCAGATTCTCTGTTAGTCTCTCGGTTTGTGTGTGAATCCACTGGTGAGGGGGAGTTGGTGTGATGGCGGGGCTTGTGGAACTGAACTGAAAGGGAGACATTAGACTTTGAACTGTGTTCCAGGTGAAAGGATCTCTGTGTTACTTAATGAGGTCGTTTTATGTCACTGGAGAGGTCCCCAAAGCTCAGTCTGCCAGAGGAACTGTATACCCCCATCCTATGAATGTAATGTGCCATCACAGTCTTCATTCAGTTTCCACTTATTAAGGCCAGTCCCGTACTGTCACACACCCACACACCCTCACACTCATACACCCCATACAGTGAGACCATCCCAGACTAATGCTAAACTTTTATTCCCATCCGTAACAAGGCTCGATTTTCTTTTTTCCTGGGGATAATCAGTGTCCCTGTTGCTGGCTGATCATTCCAGCTCCCATTATGTCAGTTCAGATTACCTGGAGCATCTGGGAATAATGAAACAGTGGGACACGGAAAAATCATTTCCCTCCCTTCTATCCACATAGTAGTACTCCTAACCCATGATCCCAACTCAGCCCTCCGTCCATTTATCATGCTTTTGATGTTAAACACCATCTTGAATCTATCTGTCACTTCCTCACAACTATCTCCCCATGTCACCTATCATTATGCCAAAGCCAACCTGTAGAGCCCTGGGGCAAAGCCTCATCACTTGGGGCAAGGCTGGCCCACTTGTGACTCACCAGCGCTGAGCGGTACTGAGTGTCTGTCTAGCTGGAGCAGACACAGAGCAAACTGAGGGCTTCCAGACCAGCGGATGGCCTTGAACAACCGTGATTAGTCCATCTGGAGCAGCGGGTGCTGCCAGCAGCCAGAGGATTGTGCTAACACAGCTCCCCTGTTTCATCCAATCTAACTTCACGCTCATTATTCTAAACCTAGCGCTGGCTTCTCTGCCACGTTCTGGAGAATAAGACTTTGTTTAACACTGCTTAATCGATTCGCTATGTGTCTGTGTATACACTCATTTGTTCTTTGTCCTTGACTGGATAAAAGAGAACCATAACGGACCTCGAAGTGTACTTTTCAGGTGTGGAAGTGACGTACATTCTTTAACGGTTAAGCAAATGTTCAGTGTAGCACCATGACGAAATTGAAAATAATGCACACTTTATGGGGCTGACAGATGATTGGCAGTAACTGCTTTAGAAGAAACTTCTAGCGCTTGTTAAAGATTAGGTCTAGCAGCGTGGAATCAGGAACTGGAGTAGAAGACAAAGCTTTTTCCTAATGTGTTTCTTAACTCCTGAGCTGTGCATCTGGGCCACACCATGGGTTCTGGTTCCAGACGGACGCGGTTAGGTTACAGCCCCGTCTCGCTCCCGCCAGCAGCTTTTAATGGACTTAAAAGGCTCTCAGCTCCCCAAGGAAGACTTGCGCCGCTATTCCATGTGTGTGTGTATGAGAGAGGGAGAGAGAGAGAGACAGACATAGAGAGAAATATAATCTATGGGTGCATACGTGTTTGTATGTGTGTCTTTGCACTTGCTCTAAGTGCTCACAGGGGCTTGTTAGGGTCTGCCTTTATGGTACTAACAAGAGGGGTTAATGTGAAAGCCCGCTGCCCTCAGGTGGAGCACTAACCCAGATGGTTTCTCTGCTCTTGCATGGAGGATTAATTGCCCCCCCCCCCCCTTCTCTCTTTCTCTCCAGTTTACTCTTCCTATCCATCTCTTCTGCCCCTCTTTCTCATTTTGCTCATTCTGGAATGAGTGTTTGGGGAGAAGCTTGTATAACAAAGTGCCTATTTGTCTCAGAAATCCTGCTGAGAGGACAAACAGAAAGGAGGACAGGGGATACAGTAGATGGCAGGAGTGAAGCAGGGACAGCAGACGAGTTTGTTGCTCTCATTAAACTTTTGAGGAAGAGCTAGCTGGGTTAATAAAAGGCTGTCGGTTAAATGAGCTGAGGACTGTTGTGTTGTGGGGAGGTTTAAACACTTGACTCCCATGCAGTCATTAAGCCAGTGGGGTAATGAGGAGTTTTCACTACAAAGGGCGGGTGGAATTAGAGCAAGTATTGTTGCTGAGAACAGAGAGTTTGCAAAATGACGCTAGTTGTTTTGAAAGCCTACAAGGAAAATAAGGAGAAACTCAGATTCATCAGTATTTTTTAATCTTTAGCAACAATAATTCTGTTAAAGCAAGTACCTTGGTCGAATACACATGATTTGAATGATTTGAATATACAAGTATAAATCATTTTACTTTCTGAGAAGTGTATTTATGCTGGAATAGTGCACTATAGGCCATTTCTACACAAAACAGGGTGGAGGTGGTATGGTACAGTTTGACTGAGCTGCTAACTGTGCATTCTGTTTTGAGAGCGAACAGTCTAGCTCTCTATCTACACCCCCGCACCTCCCCATCTCTCCCCATGCCTGAGAGATAAGAGAGACACTGATGCATGAGCGGCAGAGGAGAGATAATTGGAGCTGATTGGAGTTGATTAGAGATTATTAGAGATAGTTAGAGTTGGTTAAAGCTGGCTGTGATGGATGGCAGCGATGAGAAGGCATGGGAACGGCGGCGCAGAGGTGAGAGGCGCAGCGCAGAACATCGGTGAACAATAACAGTGAAAATAGAGTTGCATCCATCACTGTTAACGACCTGTTGCCCCCAGCCCACCGCCCCTCACTTCTTCTGTGCCCCCCACCCCCCACCTACAACCCACTCCCACTGCAGTTCAGATCTGTAATCTACTCATCCATGTCTGTAATTAGTGCGTGTTCGCAGTGGGAGAGCAGGAGGAAGGAAGGACCGCGGGACGGAGAGAAGGAGAGGTGAATAGAGCAATGAAGGGGAAGGAGGGGGGGGGGGTTAGAGTAGCTAGCCTGATAGCTGGCCCCGGGGAATAGCATCTGGTTTGGGCTCGGGATGGGGGGTCGGGGGCGGAGGAGGAGAGGGGGCATTTTGCGGTTTTTGATCACCGTGTTGCCTGTTTGCAGCCACAAACAAACACCAGCATCAAAACAGGCTTGTCTGAATGAGTGTTGCTCACATTAATGGGCAACACACGATATTATGGGGGGTGGAGGGTAGGGAATGACAGGGTGGGTGGGTGGTGATGGTAGGAGAGGCGTTCCATTTAGTAGCACCGTGTGAGGTATAAAGGAGGAGGGAAGGGTGTGGCTCTACCTGCACTACGGGGGACCAAAGGAAACCCTGGCAAGGGGGGTGGAGGTGGGGAAGAGGGGAGTGTCTCATCTCCCTTTCAGCTTCTTTTTTTCCAGCCTTCATTTTCGTGTTAATGCTTGACGACGGGGTAGCCTGATATACACAAACCCTAAACACACACACACTGAGAGGCTGGCTGGGAGAGACACACACACACACTCTCACTCTCACACACATGTGCACACACACACATGAGAGAGAGAGAGAGAGAGAGAGAATGTAGAATAACACTAATTAGACACAAACAGACACACAGAATAACACTATAATTGCATCTCTGTGTGCTAATGTGTGGATGGCAGGCGTACACGAGGGATTACGTTCTTTATATGGCTTTTTCTGTAGATAAAAGAGCTGCTTTAAGTATGTGTTGATGCAGAGTTGCCTGTTCTGTGTTTGTGTTGGAGGGATGCTGTGTTTTCTGTTTGTTGACTGGTTGATGCTTAGGGAACGGTAGCTCAGTGTGAGATGAAGGAATTGTTTGGGAGGAAGGAGGTCTAGAATAACAAATAATGTGCACTATCATCAAATCTATATATCATCTCTCTGTCCCATTTATTCCACTCTTTCTTAGCGTTCAGCAATATAGTATTTTCCCATTTGATTTGATGCAGACTGCTGTTGATTGGCTTGGAAACTAACTCTGGTGTTCCAAGATTTCTTTGTGTTGCAGGCAAATTAAACTCTTTCAGCGTTTAACTTTGTGTGTATGACTGCATGAAAGACTGATGTGAATGTGTTTTTTCTCTCCCCGTGACTCTCTTTAAGTGTTTGTATAATACTGCTGTGTGTGTATGAGTGTGTGTGTGTGTGTGTGTGTGTGTGTGTGTGTGTGTGTGTGTGTGTGTGTGTGTGTGTGTGTGTGTGTGTGTGTGTGTGTGTGTGTGCGTGCGTGTGCATGCCTGGCAGGCTGTTAATGGTCTAGGCTGGTCTTGTCGTTTCCTTCTCTTTGTCCCTGCTGATGAATGACCTGCCTCGACGTGCTAGGTCTCTCTCTCTCTCTCTCTCTCTCTCTCTCTCTCTCTCTCTCTCTCTCTCTCTCTCTCTCTCTCTTGCTCTCTCTCTCCGTTTGGGCCCCTACTTGGCACCGGTCCCCATAGCAACCCGTCTTCATCAGGAGGTTTCTGTGCCATCGATGGCAGACATCCTGATTTCTAACTCCATGTCTTTGACTGTGGTTTGTCTGACACTAAGTAAACAGTGACAGGAAAGACTTCTGTGAGTAGAGTTAACTTGAGACACAATAAAGGCATACCTGCATGGATTAGCAGAACGGGCCACTTAAAAGATAAGGCTGGTGTTTTTTAATGCGTTACTTACCGTCAACAAATCCTATGAAAATAACAAAATCAGCAATGATTTTGTTTTGCCATTGTATTCCTGCCATTGTAACTCCATTGTAACTCCATTGCCATCGTAAAAAACGGTTAAAAACACATCAAAGAGCCATGCCGTTGCTCTGGGCAGCATATTTCATCATCGCGATGCACCGGCCAGCCGACTTTTTCCTCAAACAACTTAATAAGCCGGCTGTAAACACTTCGCGATCTCAGGAAAGTAGTTCCGTAGCACCGAAAATAGTCCCCGGCGTAATGAAGAGTTCCCATTTGAATTTGATTTGGTAATAACTACAATAGCTTGACTTTTCGTGGTAACAGTTAGCGAGTTTTAAAATTGAAACTATGTCTTTGTGAGCTGTATTTCAAGGTTTTTAGCTTACAATTGGAGCCAATTACTTCCGGGTTGACGGCTAAAAACGCTACGTGGGAAGTCAGAAAGTAACGGGAGTAGAGTAAACACATTGTTGATTTTGTTATTTTCATAGGATTTGTTGACAGTAAGCAATGCATTAAAAAACACCAGCCTTATCCTTTAAGCTCTTACTCTCTCCTTTAGACACAGAGTTAGAGTTTGAGTTTTTGCAGTAACTTGGGATACCTGACCTGGTGGCCAAGCATACCAAACCTTCACTCCTTGCCCCTGCCCCTCTTCCTGCCCCTGTCCTTGTCAGCTGGTAAAAGTGGCTTTTATGGCTTGTCGCTGTTTTCTTTACGAGTCGGACCGTGTGTGAGAGAGAAACGCAGACCAAACCATGTGAGGAGAGCGGAAGCCAAAAGGGGGTAATTTAAAAACCACTCCGCCATCTGAAATATTCACAACCACAGCGCAAGGAGAGAGAAAGAGACAGAAAGAGGGAGAGAGAGAGAGAGAGAGAGAGAGAGAGGAGAAAAACAGAGACAGAAGAAGAAAGTGAAAAAGAGAGAGTGAGACGGTCAGAGATGCAAAAGAGAGCAGCAAAGATGCAGAGGGAGAGAGAGAGAAACAGTGGTGTTTGTATTTACTAACGATTCTGTGTCCTTCCTCATGAATAATTGAACAGATGGATTGAGGCTTGTTAAATATTCACACTAAAGCGCTGGGACATCAGTGCTGTTTTGTGTGTGTGTGTGTGTGTGTGAGTGTGTGTGACTTTGTGTGTGTCCATCTTCTGGTACACATTGCTCTACATACCCGAAGGTCTATAGTTCTGATGCTCTAGATATTCACACACACACACACACACACATGTACACATCTTATTTCCACATTCTGCAATGACCGACTAATCATGTGCATGTGTGCGTGTTTGTTTGTGTGTGTGTGTGTGTGTGTGTGTGTGTGTGCACGCGCTTCGCATTGGGGACTGGCCTGGTCATTATGAATTGATACGGCATGAATAAGACATCACAGTGTGGTCTAGATCCGTCATGAGTATACACACACAGGGATTTCACTCACGGAGCCGCCGAGGGGGCCTCCTCTCTGTGTTGCTGCCGACAGTTTGCCTCTGTGACGGCTGGCCTCGCCTGGTCCAGATTGGAAGTGACATACACAGGAGACAAGGCTGCCCTCATGTCCTTACACACACACACACACACACACACACACACACACACACACACACACACACGCACGCCCAAACACACACACCCCTTGGAATCTCTCTGTACTGGCAGGGGTTTGAGGAATGCTGCAACCTCAGCCAGGAATAACAACCCATATAGTGCCGGCTGTCTGTGTGTGTTGTGTGCGTGTATGGGGAGGTGTGTGTGTGTGTGTGTGTGTGTGTGTGCGTGTGTGTGCGTGCGTACTTCATGCACATGTGTGTGTGCACATGGCTCTGTACAGTAAAGCAGGCCACGGAGTATGAACGCAGCACTCCTTTCAGTCCTGCGTCAGCTATCAGAATGAGAAATCCAGTCCATTCATCACAGCCTTAATAGAGTGCAATCTCCCTGCGCTAGGTGTTTCCCTTACTCAGTGCATCTGTCTATCTCGTTACGGTCCCGTATAAGATCTGGGGTTTCGATTAACACTATCTGCTGTGGATCATCATGTGGAGGCTATCCTGTCACGTGTCGAGGGCTTAGCGGAACGACGACAGTATCTGTGTGTAATCTCTAGTTATGAGCTGTTAGGGGCAGGACTTGGGAGGCTGGAGCACAGTGTTGGAGGCTCCCCAAGCAGATCCAAACACAGCGTCTCCTCCCTTGGGTGGAGGATGGGGGGGGGGGGGGGGGGGGGGGACCGAAACCAACATCCTCTGAAGCAGGAAGAGGCAGAGAGCTGCCCACACATACGCGTGTGTTGCCCAGTGCACATGCCCAGTAAACCCACACACATACGATAAATGATTGCTCCTCCTGTGGCCTGAGGCTCTGTCTCTGATTCAGTCAGAGATTTAAAAAGAACAAACAAACAAACTGCAGGGCAAATTATGCCCTCACACACACACACACACATGTAATCACGCAAACGCCACTGCACACCAGACACACACTTTGCCCACCTCCTGCTGATTTGCTGCTGTAGCAACCAATGCTCTGCGGCGCTCAGACTTGGGCTGTTTACATTTTCTGAGGGAAAGACACAGGGAGAGAAGGAGTTGGGTGAGGTGAAATGGTCCAAAAAGTGCTTCATTTTTTTGGTGAAGAAGATCTTATCCAGCGTTTGGGAAAAGTGTGGTGTATCGGATGGAAAGAGATTTTTGGATTTTTAGTTGTGTGTGTGTATGTAATTATAGGCTTTAGGTGCATCCCTTTATTCTCTGGAAGGAAAGTCTTGGTTGAACTCCTTCCTCTTCCCTGTGGCTATATTATTGTGTGTGTGTGTTGTGTGTGTGTGTACTCTGGGCTCTGTCTCCTCTCTGTCTGTTTGTGGTGAGCAGGTCCATTCTTAGAGCTTTATACTTAGCACACCTCCAGGCCTTTTGTTCTTAGGATTCCACAGGCTGTGCTGCTTCAGAGTCGCCACATAGCAACTGAACTTGTGAACTTTGTGACTGTTTTACTGAATAAAAACGATGCCTTGTGTGCCCCGAGTTTAACATGGAGGGCTGCGGTAGTCTAATGGATAAAGAAGCAAGCTTGTGACAGCAGGTTTGCTGGTTTGAATCTCGGCTAAGGAATGTCCTGGTGGGGAAAGTGAATGAGACACTCTCTCTTCGTCCCCAGAAACTACTGCTGAGGTGCTGCGGTGGAGCTGCTCAGTGGGCTGTGACGCTCCCAGGTGTGAATGTGTGTAACTGTGTGTGTGAAGCATGGCGTTGCTGAAATAGAGCAGCAAACTCTCCCTTCCGCCTGCCTCAACTGGCTTAAGTTTGAATCCAACCAGAACCCTCTCTCCTGTGTCTCTCATGCTCTGCACTCCTCTCAGCCATCCCATTTTCTCATGCAGTAAACAAAAGACCCAAGTCCACTTAGGTAAGTGGACTGCCCACACGCCTGCAAAAAGAAATGTATTGAGCTGAACTGCAGGGCTAGCAGGCATAGTGAGGAGGAAAAACTAAATGCCAGTACAAATGCCTATCTGTCTTCAATATTGGCTCCCTCTCACAATACTCTCCTGCTGTTATCGCAGCGTGGAGCAGTGATCTCATTAGCCCCAGTGTGTGTGTGTGTGTGTGTGTGTGTGTGTGTGTGTGTGTGCCTGCATACTGTGGCGATGTTTTTTGGTGAGAAACAGTATGTTGTTCTGTGCAGGGGGTGTCTCTTCCTCTTAGCTTTGTAAAGCATAATAGGAAATCGCTGGGGGACAGAATCGATTTCCACTCCCCACTGTTTCAGCAAGGGCTACACACACAAACACACACATGCACACACACACTCATTCCTGGAAGCTTTGTTTGGGTGGGGCAGGTGTGTGTGTGTGGGTGTGTGTGTGTGTCTACCTGTTGTGTGGTGTAAATGGAGCAGGCCTGCAGTCACACCAATCTGACACCTCGGAGGGAGAGAGGAGGAGGAGAAGAGGGGCATGGAGTATTGATCGGAAAGGAGGGAGTCAGAGAGAGATAGAAGGCACAGTTGGAAAGCAGAAAGGATGAAAGAGAGGAGACCAGAGAGAGAGAGAGAGCGAGAGGTGGAGCTGGGGCTGGAGAGGAATATTAAACACCTTTTATAGTGATTTCATTCTATAGATATCCGATTTTACATTTGATTTATTATTTATACGGCTTGGAAAGTTTTTTTTTCTTCCATGAACTCTAAATTGTTTTTGAAGTAGTTTTTTTTTTTCCTCCTCCGGTGTAGTGCTTCAATTCGATCAAGTAAATAGACTGGGAAAGAGAGGAGCAGAGAGAGGGTAAAATGAGTTAGAGGGCAATAGAAAGACCTGAAAGTGAGAGAAAATGAGCAATAAAAAGTGTGGGGTAAGAGTAAGTGGGGGTGGGAGATAGAGGGAGAAAGAACGAGAGAGAGTAAAAGAGACCGAGGGAGAGAGAAGAAAGATTGGCCTCATCTGTAGACTTTGAAAAGGTTCTCATCTCTTCTCATCTGTGTGGCTGTGCTGGGAGGCCGGGAGGCTGCATAGAGAGCGGGAGAGAGAGCCGGGGGCACCTGCAGCGGAGCATTAGCCAAAAGCCCCATTAGCACTTCAAAGCCGGACCAGGCTGGAGGAGGCCCGGGTGACACCGGGGCCCTGGGAGGATGAAACATATAGAGATAGCAGTAGAGAGACTCCTCCCTCTATCAGCTTCCCCGTCTCCCCCTTCCTCATCTCCTCTCCCTCCGCTGCCCCTATTACCGTAGCTCACGTCCCCTCGCTCATCCACCTTGTCTTATCACCGCCCTTTTCCTTCTTCTACTTCTTCTTCTCTTATCTATATCTTTAACACCTGGCTGCCTGGCCCTATATGAGACCTCTTTCTCAATTCCTCTTCCCTCCTGGCTGGATTTCTCCATCCCCGCTGGTCTGGTCTGGTTATGGCTTATAGAGGGCCTGGGGGCTGGAGGCCCTGATGAGCCCCAGGCTGCGGTAATGAGCTCACAGCCCTTTCATGTGGAGATCAAGCTGAGGGCTGGAGGGGGTGTCGGCGTTGGCGGTGGTGGAGTGGATATTACCGACACTGGATTGTGGCTAGTAGAATAGGAGAGTAGTAGGTCAACCCAACCTACAGAGCTGGGGATGCAGACAGTTCCCATGAAGTCCAGTCTATCTCAACCAGACATAGAGACACACAGCAGTGTCAAAGAATGAGGCAGTCTAGCCTGTGTGTGTCTATGTATGGCTGAGCATATGTTGGGTAAGTTATAGCATTCCTGTGTCCCATACATTATCCCAGAGACCTTTTCTGATATTTACAGGGCAAGGAGGGTCAGATACTTTACCCAGGACAACGCTATAGGCCAGAGATCGATGGCAGAGAGACACACACACACACACACACAAACTCATACAAAAATGTCTTCCAAGTGCCACGGCTCTCCTGCCCTCTGAGTGTGTCAACACTTCATAAATTTGCTGCCTGAATAAATAGTATCCAGAGAGAGAGACAGAAGGTTATTTGGGAAAAGTCTGATGCTCTTTGATTTGACTTCACCCGGATCCAGCACTGCCACTCCCTAAATCCTCCTTGCCCACCCCTGCTAAATCCTCCCAGGCCAATATGTGTGTGTGTGTGAGTGTATTAATCCTGTAACGCCTAGCCACACACCATTATAGCTCCCTCCCCCTGACACCTTCATTAGACCCACAGACAGGGATTACTACTGACTTGTAGATGAGGCCACTTCACTGGCCACATCACTTTCTCTGTATATTTATACATCTTGTCTTTTTGGCAGATAGTATTCATGAAAAACATGAATCTAGCATGTTGCTATTGCAAGCAAGTCGGTTTATTCTGTCAAAAAAGGCACACGCACGCACGCACACACACACACGCACGCACGCACGCACACACACACACAGACATTTCCCCTACAGTAGCTGATTCCCTGCTACTCATACGGGGAAAACTGTAATGCTTTGTTCTGCTCACTCTGGTTATTCAGATTAGTGTACTTTCATGCAAGAGAAAGAAAGTCACAGTGTGTGTGTGTGTGTGTGTGTGTGTGTGTGTGGTTTTACACTGGGAGCTGAGGGGATATGCCCAGGTTCCACTCCATAAAGCTGCTGTTAAAGAGTGGAGGCCATTCATGGCAAACAAAGAGTTTTCACATGAACAAGCTAACAGACTGGTGCCCAACAGACCTCCACACTTCCTCCACACTCGTTTCACCCATTTCCTTTCCTCATACCTCTCTCTCTCTCTCTCTCTCTCCCCTCTCCTCTCCTCAACTCTTTCTCAAAAGTTAATTGCTAAAACATCTTTGATTTGGGTTCATACATTGCAATGGAGTGTTATTTTCAATTACAGAAGTCAGAAACCTCTGTCAAGTGTCTTGTTTTTTTTACTGCCAGAATCTTTGGCAGCAGATACTGGCAACAGTCTCATCAAAGATGGATAAGTGATAAATACCTCAGTGAAATCACTACAATGTGAGCCAGTTGTCTGGGCGTGTTCGACTTTTCTTGCATTCCTTTGTCTTTTTATAGTATAGTTACAAATAGTTTCTATGGAGACTGAATCAGCAGAGTGATGTTATGTTGAGTTTTTGCCCCTCGGCAATCTCACCTTCTTTCACCTGCCTACCTGTGTTTCTGGATATAGAAAGCTGAAAGATGGTGATACATCTGCGTTAACACCCTCGCTCCTCCTAAGGGCAGAGAGATGGAGAGCTGATAAAAGTTTGTTTCAGAGACCGAGTAAAGTCAAAGCCTCAGAATGCCAAGTGTCAACAACCAAATTGGTTAAATGTTTCCTTGGCTTGTCTTAGGAAATGTAGAAAATTGCTGTAGTGCTGTCAGTCCTCAGTTAGTCTGTTTAGCATAACATTGACATTTTCGATGTTTGACACATGCCTCCGTTATGGAGAACGGAACTGCGGGTTACGTAATATTTTATTTTTCTCCCCATTTTGCTTTTCTGGCTTCTCTCTCGGCCTCTCCTCATTCTTTGTGCGGATGTGGAGTGGAGTTTGGGGTTGAAGCTGGAAAGTAGAAGTCAGATTGTTGTTTTTTTTAAGTTGAGAGAGTGAGCAGAGCTGAGCAGAGCGGAGCGGAGCGGGGACCAGGGGGTTAGAGAAGCACAGCCTTGTTTCCCAGGCAGGCACCCTCTTTGTGACACGGTTAAAGATGTGTCCTAACACCATTCCCATCACCCCTCTCTCTTCCCCTCCCCTCCCATCCCTCCATCCCTCCCTCCATCCCCAGAGAATAGCCTGCCCTTTGCTCAAGCCATTCCGTCTCCTTGGAGCTCATTGTTCCCCGGTTGCTAGGCGATAGCTGGGGCCTCATTTGGTCACCTTGGATACAGGGGGGAGCCTGGGTATTTGGTATGGGGTCAGGGCTGACAGAGGTGATGTGAAGGTGTGTGTGAGCGTGTGTGTATGTGTGTGTGTGAGTACACGTTTGTGCACAGACGAGGTGGTGAGTGCACACATTGTTAGTGATCAGAGTCTGTGTGTGTGTGTGTGTGTGTGTGTGTGTGTGTGTGTGTGTGTTTGGTTAGGGGTCAGGCGTGACAGAGCTGGCACAATGGTGTGGGGTGTGACCAACCCCTCCTTCGCCATTTATTAGCCTATTCAGTCACCCACTCCCCTGCTCCGAGCCAGGCTGGGCCAGGAGGCAGGCAACTAGCTGTCAGTCAGCAGGGAGGGGGAGGGGGCAGAGAGGGGATCCCAGAAAACATAATTAATGTATAACAGAAAAGCTGCCTGATCAGGTCTAAAGAGAAAATTAAAGAAACATGCAGCCACTGTAACGGCAATTACGCAGCGCTGAATAGGCCGCTGTCGAAGGCAGTTACACCTGCTCTCGCTTTCTATATGTCTCTTTCTGGCCCCTCTCTCTCTCTCCCTCTCTCTCTCTCTCTCTCTCTCTCTCTTTCTGTCATTCTTCCTCTTGGTCTCTCTATCTGTTTCTCTCATTCTTTAAAACACACACCAGGGGAGAGCCTCTTTGTCCACCCTCCTGAATTCCGATCCTCAATCGTCAAGCTGGCCGTGGCTAGCCGGCCTTGGAGAGTCCTGGAGTGGCTTTCATAAGCCTCCACCAACACACACGCACACACACTCACACACACACGCACACACACACACACACACGCACACATACAAACCTACACTATTGTTGCCAGAGCTGAAGCACTCATCAAGAGAGTACGAGTGGTGAAATGAGCAAAACGGAGAGGAACATTTTCAGAAAATGAGCTCTTATTCAAATGAGACCCATTCTCGCCTGCTCTCTCTCTCTCTCTCTCTCTCTCTCTCTGTGCTGCTGCACTACATATATTCGGTGTGTGTGTGTGACTAAGCTGCAGGGGCCTGTTCTCTGATATGATTAGGTTCTGTGGTTCATCCCTGAGCCCTTAGAGCAAAACCAACAATGAGTGTTTTACCTCAAATTAAAACGAAGAAACCGCTTCATTAAGGATGACTCACCGTTAGTGTTAGTGTATGTGTCTGTTAGTCATCGATGTGTGTGTGCTTGTGTGTGTGTGTGTGTGCTTTATCCAGACACAGACTACATGAGACAGGTCAATCTTTCGCCTTCCGTGTGCCCCCCATCTGTCTGTCACCCCAACTCCTCTTATCTCGCCCCCTTTTTTCCTGCGCCTGTTCACATCACAAGACAGTACATCACAGCTCTCTGTCTGTCTGCTTTGTCCTGGCCTAGTATGTCAGTAAGAACAACAACCCAGCACCCAGAATGGATTTAGCAACGTGCTGCAGAAAGCGCTGCGGTTGCTGTGTGGAAAAATGATTCCCTCGGGAATCAGTCTGCAGAGAGTGTGTGTGTCTGTGTGTGTGTGTGTGTGTGTGCTCCAAAACCAACAGTTGAGCTAAAAGCGTCGCAGATTACCCGCTAAACCGCCGCCTTGTGTTCTTAACACTCATAATGAGTCAGAAGGAATGTGGAGCGTTCACCTGAGCTGTAATTGATAGAGGATATAGAGAGGATTTGACATGCCCGCGCAGAAGGAAAGGAGAGAGCCTGGCACTGCGGAGGGCATACCTGCTGCGAGAGGCAGGGTGTGGCCGGCCTCGCGGGTTCAAACTGCAGTGGTAATGCAGCAGAAAATGACCTAAGAAAATACCATACAAACATGGACTCAATATGAAAATGGGAGAAGAAAATTCATACAATCGGTGCAACCACAGTGCATTTTTCAAAGCCGTGTTTAAATTCTACTCTGAAGTCACACAGTTTCCGGCGGAGTCATTAAGGAATCATTGAGTGAGGAAGCAGTGAGATTCATATTCATGAAATTCATCAAAACAAGTCATTGAAAGCAGCCAATGCATTCATTTATTGGGTTGTCTGAATTCATCCGTTGGGCTGTATTGATGTGGTGTTGACCCCGGACCACAGCCTGCGCTGCTGTCACTGTGGCTTTGTTGATGGAGCAGTAACCTTTCTTTGTGCCCATGTTTGGGCCAGTAACCTTGCTTTGTGTTTCTGTGTGTATCAGGGTGTAGTGTGACTCCCCTTCTCCATAAATCACTGTCAGATTCCAATGGTACAAAACAAAGCCCTCGTCTGAAGGCTGGATAATGGGGTTGTGTGTGTGTGTGTGTGTGTGTGTGTGTGTGTGTGTGTGTGTGATGTGTGTGGACGCCGTACGCGCATGTGTGTCAAGCTTGTAGCCCTTCATTAACCAATCACTGCCGAAGAGAGTTTATGAAAATTCATTGAGTGTGAGATGAGCTTTTTTTTTCTTCAGATGAATATTGCAAGCGACGCTGCATTGGGTGACAAAACACTCCATCGATTTCAAGGAAGGAAGGAAGGAGGGAGGGAGGGAGGGAGGGAGAAGAGGATGAGGGAATGAGGTTGATCGCTGGTGCGTGGTGGAATAAACTGCAGAATATCTGTCACTGCATGTGTGCGTGTGTGTGTGTGTGTGTGTGTGTCCCACACAGGGGGCTGATAAATAAATGATGTTTGAAATGAGAGCAGCTCTCCATAGACCATCTCTTCTTCATGAGAAGTGCTTGTTTACAACCACACACACACACACACACACACACACACACACACACACACACACACACACACTACATCCATGGCTAGAGTTGAGGAATATACTGTTGCTTTCCAGTATGATATCTTCCCTCCTGTCTGCCCATATTTGGGTTTGGGTCCAAGGTTATAGGTGTGTTTGTGAGTGTGTGTTCCCATCCTCAGGCTTTCATTGCATTACATTCCATCCATCATATATATGAGGGAGAAGCGATGGGGAGTATTACTGTGCTGGCCAAAGCAAACACACACACACACACACATACACACACCTACCTTGTGAGACAGGCTGAAGAGCATTAGTGAGCTCAGCAGAGCAAACAGAGTGATAAAGGCAGGATTTGGGCAGATTCTAATGGGAGGAAGCGGCGGGGCAGAGAGAGGATTTACCCCCGGTATCCCCACAGGCCCGGGCATGACAGAAGCCCTGAGCCAGGAGGCAGGAGAGTTTTGTAACCAAACAGTGTGTGGCGCTGACTCACGGTTCCTGTGTTTGCTCTGCGGGCCGTCCTAACATATCATTACTTCTCTCAGGAGAGGCAACCTTCTCCTCAGGAGATGGCTGCCTACTTCCAGACAAAACCTGACCTTTTACTTTCTCCGAACGCTAAATGGGCCGATGCTGATCTAGATGAGCTGTGAGTGAAAATGGGGGAGGGGGGGAGGGAGGGAGCATGAGAGAGAGACAGAGCGGTGCTTAGGTGTCAAGGAGAGGGCAGTTGTTGCACAGAGGATTCCCACACTTTCATTGTTTTTGGAAGATTTGGTTTTCAAACATCCCATTTCTAGGCAACTGAATCAAAGGTCGAAACGGAGGAAGGAGAACAACAGAGAGAGAGAGAGAGAGCGAGAGAGAGAGAGAGAGAGAGATGGTCTGATGGTAGGGGATACTGCTCTGGAATGCTGCAGTGGTTTTAATTACAGACAGAGGAATAGTCTCTTTAAATATTTAGAGTACAGATGATCTCTGTGGCTGTGTGTGTTTGTGTGCATGTGTGTGTTTGTGTGTGTGTGTGTGTGCGCGTGCGTGCGTGTGAGCTTTTGTTTGTGTGTGTCTGCACATGTGTGGTGTCTGTATGCAGTCATGTGTGTTACAGAGAGTAAGTTGTGTGTGTGTGTGTGTGTGTGTGGGGGGCATAGCACGCACATGTGTTGGGTATATAATGAGCCTGTGGAATTCCATGTGGATGCAGCAGTAAATTTAGAGAGAGATTTGGGCAGGCGGTGCTTCTATAGGGAGGGACTGCCAAAGACACACCAGACTGACTCCTTGTTCTCTCTTAATGGCACTAACCTTTTCTTCCAGACAGATTGCAATAGAGAGACTAATTTGGCTCAAAGTAGTGGGCCAACAAAAACAGGGAGAGAAGTAAAGATCAATAGACAGACAGGAGGAGCGGGGGGATGATAAGAGGCAGGGAGGATATAGGTAAGATGCAAGAGTGGTGGAAAGGTGCTAAGTAGCAATGACAATGGGGATAACGTTATGAGTCTGAAGTCTAGCTCTAAAACATTTTCTCATGGTTTTAGCTCTCTGGTCTACTGCATCTGTCTGACTGGCGTTAGGGTGCAAAAAGATAGAGGGGCCATAACCTCCTAATCATTAAACCCAAGGAACCACAGGATGTAAATGGTAGGTGGGGATGTGACCGGTGTCTGTGAGCGCTAAGGCATAGGAAGACGGGATGCCAGAGTTAAGTGGAGCAATATCCTCTCTGCATCGAGGGGGCTGCTCTGTGTAAATGGGTGCTATGATGACCGAACAGTCTCTCTCTCTCTCTCTCTTGCTGCATTGTGTGTGTGTTTGTTCAGAGCGATGCCAAGGCCAGTCCAGACTCCCCAGGCTGGTAAACAGGGTGTAATTTTGAGGCAGTGCAGCAGCGTTCTGCAGGCTCCACATTGATCTGTCATGGACAAAGTTAATGAGCGTGGACATGAGGCACGAAGTCTCGCCACAAAGACATCAAAGCGCTGCCGCCACGGCTGGCCCCACTGTGAGACCGGCCTTCAGGCAGACACCCAGGCCGCCGCAACCCCTGCCTCCCCGGGAAGAGGGGTGGGGGGGGGGTGGAAGGGGGCGGGGAGGGGGGGTGTCTTGGCACCATGTGGAAGGAGTGTGTATGTGTGGAAGGAGTCTCCATCCTCTGTCCCTGTCCTTTCTCTCTCTCCCTCTCTTTCTCTCTCTCTTTCTCCCTCTCATGCATACACATCCAAACACACACACACACACACACACACACACACACACACACACATTTACACACACATTCTGGGTGCGTGTTCACTGTGTGTTTGTGGTTTTAAGCAGGGTTAATGGGAGATGGAGCAAAGTTGCGCCGCCCTTTGAGCAGCAAACAAGATTCCCAAAGTCCCTTCTTTCTGCTTCTGCTCACCACCTGCTGCTAGGGAACCCGCTGGCTATCTACACACACACACACACACACACACACACCAACACACACACACACTGACACACGCAGAGAAGTCCTGCTACTAGGTAACCCGCTGGCTATCTGCCTTTTCATTCCTCTCTGTCAACAGCAAATAAGGGAAGGGGAAAAAGCAAAATCCATGAGCAAATATTAGCCTATCCAGACAAAGGCATTCCAGACAGGGTTGTCACTCTCACTCGCTCATCCTTAAAGTCCCATCCTCCTCCTTCCTTCCATCTCTCCAACCCCCCACCTCCCCCCTCCACATGGCCACTCCTGTTCCTTCCTTTATTTCCTTCCAAGGTCTCTCTTTTCAACTCTGAGCGAGGCATATCTGCTCTCTGTCACACTTTGTTTAAAGCCCATCTTACTTGTTATGGCAGAATGCATTTACTCTGTGTGTGTGTGTGTGTGTGTGTGTGCGTATGTGTGTGTGTTCAATTACCTTTCTGTGTCAGCCGTACGGGGGTTTCTGGAAAATGACTTGGGTTTGTTAAAGCCGTCCAGCTTCTCATTTAAATTGATATTTGAGGTTAAAATTTATTTGCTCCAAGGATGTTGCATCTCGGTCAACCTGTAAACCTGTATGCAGTAAATCTAAACCAAAGTCGAGTTATTCGGCCAAGAATTGTAACTCATGTGTCCACCCACATAATGTTCAGTGTCGGAATAAGGGTTGATATAGTCGTATAGTTGATATATAGAAAATAAAATCCTTGAGCACATGGTACTTGTGCTTTTTACCATAATAATTGTGCTTTTTTTTTCACATTTTTGTGGCTGCACCTTGACTCAGGCTGGAAGCGCTCCCTTACACACAAATCCCTTACAAAATCACTGACATTGAACGTCACATTAATCAGGTACAGTACAGTGGGCTAAAACATAGTAACCAGATGATTCATCACAAATGATTTAAAGTTGAAGGTTGAACAAATATCATAAAGAACAGAGATTTAATTGCTTGCTTCAAAGACTTTAGATTCAATTACTTACTTTAGGAATAAACATTTCTCAATGTTGATGTTAAATTTCAGTTGGAGGTACCACGGTCACCCCTTCACCCCCCACCCCCCACGCTTCCTCCTCCTCTCCTCCTCCTCCCTCCTACCTCTTGGGGTTCAGATGTCATCCTCATCCTTGTCAGTGGAGTCTAATGGATCGGTCACGCTCCCGGCCCTCCCAGCCTGACACACAGAGCAGGGGTGAAAGGTCATGGCTAGGGTGAGATAGGAACCTCAGGGAGAGGACATCCGCTGGCTGTTCCCAGCCGTGTGTGTGTGTGTGTATGTCTGTGTGTATGTGTAGGTGTGTGTGTGTGTGTGTGTGTTATTTTCTCAGCAAACACCTCCTCTGTACCAGGATACGAGGTAGTCAGGGGGGACGATTTGCACAGAGCAGTAAAATACACCAAAGAAAATAAATAGCAAAGTTCAGCTCCAGGATGTAGCATTGTCAGGTAACAGTACATATGTGTATACACACACACACTCGCACTCCCTGTGTCTGGGATATCCATCATAGCCTCTCGGGGCCTCCTGCTCTTTCTCGAGGTCAGAGTTGAGAATGGTAGTGGAGAGGAGGCCTGCATAGACATCCAAGGGAGGGTATATACATGTGTGTGTGTGTGTGTGTGTGTGTGTGTGTGTGTGTGTGTGCAGGATCTGTGCATAGCCTCAGTGTTGATTGGGTCTAGACCAGCGCAGTGATCTATTGCCATCACACGAAACAGAAACCAAATGTATGTCTGGCAACAGGGCAAGTCAACACTATG
>NW_027280289.1:0-74182 GCF_046629955.1 Centroberyx affinis | reverse complement strand
GTCACCTCACAACATTTAGTCATGACATAAATATTGGTACTCTTATCAAACAGTCCTATATGAACAGTGTATGAAGATAGGTTTGCATTATGCAACTTAGATGTAAGGTTTGCTAGTGAAAAAAAATCAGTTAAATTATTATCATTGGGAATATTCCAGGTTTGTTGTGTCACACCAAGGTTTATTTGAGTTTGCAAGTGTTACACTATCTAGACTGTCATAGCAAAATTTCTATAAGCTTGATCTCCCTATGCAGTGCCCAGAAACACACCTGGTTGGAAGAAGACTCAATGCCATTTACATAATAGACATTATCAGTAACTCAAGCAGGTTAACTCAAATTGGACATCTAAATATAAATTTACAGACAGTAATAGAAATGAGAACAACCATCAAAGCCCAAATATATTCATAACTTTAATAGGATAAAGAAAAGTACATAGGCATAGTCTGTAAACGGAGAATTTTGAGATGTAAATAAATATACAATAGTAAGTAGGTGCATAGAACTGCATATGCTGGTTAACTACAGCAATGTTATAACGTTAGCTAGCTTGCAAGCGACCTATTTAATCAAGAGAGAAACAAAAACAAATTAGAAACCATCCGTTATTGTTCTGAAGTCTTGCCTGTTAAACCTAAGTGTCGGCGGACGTGTAGGTTGAGTTTAATGTGATCTAGTTTGATCACATACAGCTAAAAGCCTCTGCTAACAACCAGCTAGCTGTATAGCTTGTCAACAGTGGAGTAGAAGCGGTGAATGCGCACGGAGCGTTCCCGTGGCCTGGAGGCGCGTTCACGGAGCTCCAGAAAATACAGCTTTATATGGCTCTTGGTGGCTTCCAAAGAAAAATGGACCCAATGATTTCAAAATTGATAATTCAAAGACTCCATTTGGACTATGTACTACACCTAGAAAAATTTTCCCGGAGTTTTACAGGTGTTTCTTTCCCCATGTATCTCTATGGGAAAAAGTCTTTTTGGGCCCCATGGCGTCACGTGACTTGCAATACCGGGCTTGGCCACTACGCCAAAATCGCCGCACAGCCCAGAGCTGTTCCTGGGGGCTTGCCTTTACCCCCTAACTTCCTGTCATGACGTCATATCCCCTTTACCCCCTAACTTCCTGTCATGACGTCATATCCCCTTTACCCCCTAACTTCCTGTCATGGCATCATATCCCCTTTACCCCCTAACTTCCTGTCATGACGTCATATCCCCTTTACCCCCTAACTTCCTGTCATGGCATCATTTCCCCTTTACCCCCTAACTTCCTGTCACAACATAATTTCCCCTTTACCCAAGCCCCCAGGAACAGCTCTGGGCTGTGCGGCGATTTTGGCGTAGTGGCCAAGCCCGGTATTGCAAGTCACGTGACGCCATGGGGCCCAAAAAGACTTTTTCCCATAGAGATACATGGGGAAAGAAACACCTGTAAAACTCCGGGAAAATTTTTCTAGGTGTAGTACATAGTCCAAATGGAGTCTTTGAATTATCAATTTTGAAATCATTGGGTCCATTTTTCTTTGGAAGCCACCAAGAGCCATATAAAGCTGTATTTTCTGGAGCTCCGTGAACGCGCCTCCAGGCCACGGGAACGCTCCGTGCGCATTCACCGCTTCTACTCCACTGTTGACAAGCTATACAGCTAGCTGGTTGTTAGCAGAGGCTTTTAGCTGTATGTGATCAAACTAGATCACATTAAACTCAACCTACACGTCCGCCGACACTTAGGTTTAACAGGCAAGACTTCAGAACAATAACGGATGGTTTCTAATTTGTTTTTGTTTCTCTCTTGATTAAATAGGTCGCTTGCAAGCTAGCTAACGTTATAACATTGCTGTAGTTAACCAGCATATGCAGTTCTATGCACCTACTTACTATTGTATATTTATTTACATCTCAAAATTCTCCGTTTACAGACTATGCCTATGTACTTTTCTTTATCCTATTAAAGTTATGAATATATTTGGGCTTTGATGGTTGTTCTCATTTCTATTACTGTCTGTAAATTTATATTTAGATGTCCAATTTGAGTTAACCTGCTTGAGTTACTGATAATGTCTATTATGTAAATGGCATTGAGTCTTCTTCCAACCAGGTGTGTTTCTGGGCACTGCATAGGGAGATCAAGCTTATAGAAATTTTGCTATGACAGTCTAGATAGTGTAACACTTGCAAACTCAAATAAACCTTGGTGTGACACAACAAACCTGGAATATTCCCAATGATAATAATTTAACTGATTTTTTTCACTAGCAAACCTTACATCTAAGTTGCATAATGCAAACCTATCTTCATACACTGTTCATATAGGACTGTTTGATAAGAGTACCAATATTTATGTCATGACTAAATGTTGTGAGGTGACCCACCTTTGATCCAGTGTAGTTCAGTCCCATGGATTAAATCAGTATGCAGCAGAATAATAATGGCTACAAGTAATACTATCTCTACACTGAGGCAACAGCAAGTTGGTTAACTTGGACTATGTGGTCTAGATGTGTGGCTTTAGTCAATATTGTCAGAAATTACTCACACTGTTGTATGTGTAATAACGTAATTGTAATAACCAAGGTAAGATGGAGACGGAAAAGTAATTTGAGGGCAATGGACTACAGAGTGATGACATCTAAGACTTATTTAAGAGATGATCCAAGACAAACTGTTATATGTAAAGTAAAGATTTATTTCAAAACACGTTCCATTCTACATGTTAAATACATGTAGACATCATAAATAAGTTAATTTCTTTGGGAGCATTTTCCAGAGTGTCAGTGGTTCTTGAGGAGCAGGAGTTTCTGTAACAGAAGAAACTGCAGTAAGTAACAGTTAGCATACATCATCATGATGATTACAGCACAGGGTGAAAAGTACTTAATTTGTGAAGCACTGGCTCCAGTAGAGGTGAAAAAGCTACGAAGTCATTACTATCTATGACCGATGTGAACCATCTCACATCGATAATGCTCTAAATTAAGTTCAAAATAAATCTCCTCATCTGGTTAAGCATGAGTAAACCCTTGACATGGACCTGGCTAGCGATGTGTGGCATGAACTTGACTCGCTGTGAGAAACACAAGACAACGTTCAACACAAGTGGAGCAACACGAGTGGAGCATACATCATAAATGCAAAGTTTAGTCTATGATCTAACCAACATTTCTATGTTTAACTGAGTTTTGTTGGTTTGTTTAACTTGCCTGACGTTAACCCATGGTTATGTTAGCTGACTCCGTCTCGTTATGCTAACCGTTATTACCAACGTTAGCTTAGCTCAACTTTATCCAGACTGAATCACTTCACATCAGATGTAAGATTTATACAAATAAAGCAAATGTTCTGTGCTTGAATAAATGATAGAGTCATACCTGGACGATGGTTTCCCCGAAGAGCCGAGTCTGCAGCAGCAACAGTCAATCGGAAGCTAGAAGCTAGAACCTAGAAAGCTGCACATGAACGCGCCGTTGTCACGGACGCTACGAGAACGTCACTTGACTCGTTCATGTGGGATAGGCGGGGCCAAGAAAAACACTACTGCGCAGGTGCTGTCGGCCACGGAAGTAGGAGTCGTAGAAACTTTTTCGGCGTATGCGCTGGGTGAGCAACTTTCATTGGAATGAATGGGCCGCCATCTTTGAATGCCTCATCCATAGTTTAATACATCCATGCCTTTACCCCCTAACTTCCGGGGAAACACGGGAAACACCAGATGATCCGTCAGAGAGTGAGGAAGGAAGTCGGCCAGCTAGCTAGCCGCTCTGTTGTTTTTTTCATTCTATTGTTTTTATCGGATCGCGATTATTCATTCCCGTTTGCTGCGTCCTGTCACTGAAGCTGTCCCCGTAAAAAAAACTCCCATGATCCCACGCTACTTCACGACTTCATCAAACTACATCTTTTGTTATTGTTTTGATTGAGAGCCCTAGAGGCAGAAATTGCATACTGTGAGTTTAAGAGACACACAGAGTAACCATGGTGACAATTTGGTAGAATTTAACACCGGCACATATGGAAAATCTACCAACTATCTATCCAGCTATGACCTTTTTACTTTACTTTTTACAGACATGGCAATTTTCATATAGCCTAGGCAGTTTTCACCTACTTTTAGCCTGTTTTGAATTCACATCTGGCATTTTAAATTTTCATCTTTATTATCGTTTTATTGTCTGCAAGGCACTCTAATAAACTTTATTTTTGTGAAACAGAGTTACAGAGTGCCTTGCAGACAATAAAACGATAATAAAGATGAAAATTTAAAATGTTACAGATGGATGCTGAGCAGCGACTGTCCTGCAGAACACACAACTGAAAGGATTTCACCGGCAAATTAGACGACACCAATTACTTTTCCTTACAAATAAAAAGTTGGACGACATGTTTAATGTTCTGAATCAGTTTTCTCTCTTTATTTCCTCAGTTTCAGTGTTAAATGTTTGTTTCTGTTCGCAGTTGTCATTTCTTCGGGTGGAGAACAACTTTCACATTTTTTGTACTTCAGCACAAATCTGCGGAAAGAGAGAAAAGAGAGAAAGACAAGGAGAAAGAGAAGACAGTGTTACAGACTGACCTTAAATCAAAACTTTTTTCACTTTTTTACATTAAATAAACAGAATATATTCTACATTCTCAGTCCCTGTTTGCCTGAAACAAAGAACTAGAACAAAAATGGAAGTAATCGGGTTTACGTTCTCTAAAGCAGAATGGTAGCAACGGCGGCCAGAGGTGGGGACTCAAGTCACATGACTTGGACTTGATACATCAAGAGAAGACCTGAGACTCGACCTGACTTGGGTTCTGGTGACTTGGGACTTGACTCTGACTTGTACTCTGATGACTTGAAAAGGTTTCTAAAGTCTTGACTTGAGATCTTGTGTTTGTGTAAATGACTTAGATTGAAAGTGATGAGATTTGTTCCAGCAGACGACTGAATTTAAATTCTGTTTTCTGAATTTGTATGGAATGATTGAATTTATTGAAGTTGAAACTGATTATAGAAATCAAACTCATGATGCTCTTACCAAGTTTTTATCCTATTAAAACCATATTGCATTGAAAAGTCCAAGATATTTAGTTTTCTTTAAGGGCGCTTAAAGTCCAAACCAGAGTTCGCTAGGTTGTTACATTGGATTGGTCCGGTTCATTTCACACCGACTATAATATGAAACAGACTTATTGGACAGATATCTTGATGGGAGTACAAAAAAGTCAAACTAGAACGGCACCCAGAGGGCGTTTTTGCGATGTACTTCCTCTGGGGCGGCCAGTAGGTTTCTCTCTAGGTAGTGAGATTTCAAGGCATAAAATATTTATAATGACGGGTCAAACAACTTCGACAAGACAGAAGAACTCTCCTGTCAACAGTGTGTCTGCATTAGGTGAGTGTATAGCCGCTTTTCCACGGCATGGTACCGGCTCGACTCGACTCTACTTGCCTTTTTTGGTTTTCCATTGGACAAGTACCAGGTACCTGGTACCATATTACCTGGTACTTTTTTTTGGTAGCACCTCCGTCGAGGTTCCAAGCGAGCTGAGGCGAAACCAAAAGGTGACGTGAAAACACTGCAGACTACTGATTGGTCAGAGAGAATCGTCGTCATTGTGCGACACGGGACATATATGCTAATGTTAGCTACCAGGTTAGCTTACCCTCTTGTGTAGCCAGAGAGCAGTCTGTTGTCTTGCTGCCTTCAGCCTTCAGCACATTAAGGGGGTACTATCTACAGTGGAAAACCAAGTGGTACTACCAAAAGCAAGTTGAGTCGAGTCGAGTTGAGCCGGTACCATGCGATGGAAAAGTGGCATAAATTCATTTTTGTAAAATATTGACAGAGGCGGTGGGTGTACTGTGTTCAACTAAAGAAAAATAGCGGCTCCTTACCGACCGAAAAGAATATCGTTACTGACTCCACAGTCGCTACAATACCGAACAAACTTGAGTCGTAAACCAGAACAAACCCAAGCAACTTGCTGTGAAAGAGCAAATCATTTCACACGTTGTCATTTCCTCTCTTTTGGTCGGACATTATCAAAGTTTTTTTTCACACCAAAACGATCTGCACCACAGTCCGAATGGAACAAGGCAGAGACCGCCGATTTTTGGCAAACATTTTGCAAGATTTTGGTCCTCCTTTGGTAACCCTCAAAAAATCTGGCAAAGCAAGACAAGACTGGTAACCGGTGATATTTCTCCGTAGGCACGTTTATTTAGGCCATTAGCCTTTTATGAGTTCACCTTCAAAAGCAGCTGAACTTCGTTGTCTGTCCAGACAAAATAGTCTGGCTCACTTTTGTCCGTTTTTTGTCGTGATTTGGACATCTTGTTGGCACTTACGCTCTGTTGCTGCAGCCATGACAACACTTATGTAAACAGTGGTAACCATGGTGGTAACGACATAAAGGTCATGGGTCGGAGGCTATGCCCAATAGGGTAGATTTCATCGTTTTCCTGAGACTGTCCTCCCCAAAAATCGACCCCATACATCGTTTGTACAAACAGCCTATAGACCTATAGTTACGTTTTAAAGTTAAGCGACCTCTAGCGGTCGTGTAAATAACGACAATGCGTCCACGTCACGTGACGGTCAAGTTTCTCTTTCAACATTGAAATAGCACGGTGGAAAGTCAGGGTGTTGTGGTCAGGGATGGTGGATGGGCGAATACGTTTGCCTTCGATGTTGGCGACCGGGGTTCGATTCCCAGCGTTTCCAAAGGACATACAACCGTGAGTCACATTTTTTTTTTTTTTATTTAACCATGACCAAGCCATTTTACTAACCTTAACCAAATTGTTTTAGTTGCCTAACCATAACCATAACCCAAGTTGTTTTATTTGCCTAAACTTTACCATAACCTTAACCCTAACCTTAACCAAACTTGTTTTAATTGCCTAAATTTAATCATTAACCAACCTTTGGGACGTAATTAAATTTGTGGCGGAGGAACGTTTTCAAATTCGTCGAGGTCGTGTTCATTTCACGTATTTTTGTGAGATCATGTTGGAAATGCTTGTTGCCATCTCCTGCCGCCGGTAGGGCGCTAATTTAGGGTAGGGTGGGAACAAACGACCTATTTGGTCGTATGGTTTGGTGGACTTGTTGGTTTTCCTATATTTTTTGCGTTTTAGTGTGGACAGGAAACTTTTAGAAAACGGCATGGAAACGGTGGTGTGGACGGAAATACAAACGACACAAAAACGCTGTTTTCAAATTTACCTGGCTTAGTGTGGATAAGACCTTAGTACGGAGCCCCTCTGGGGTCACATGGTAGAAAAAAAAAACTTGATGTGTAAACTGTGCGAATGGATTCACAATACAAATCCGTTCACACGGATTTACACATCAAGTTTTTTTTTTTTACCATGTGACCCCAGAGGGGCTCCGTACCTGAGTGTTAGGATGTGTATAGTTAAAAGTTTATCGGTCGGGCGCCCCGGTGGCTCACTGAGTAGAGCGCATACCATTTAAGGCTCAGTCCTTCCCGCAGTGACCCGCGTTCGAATCCGGCCCGCGGTCATTTGCTGCATGTCCTCCCCTCTCTCTCTCCCATACCTTCCTGTCTCTCTCTCACAATATCTCTGTCAAATAAAGCATAAATGCCTAAAATAAATCTTTAAAAAATAAAAAAAAAGTTTATTGGTCGATAAAAGCCAAACCATTTCACCTATCAATAACATTTATACAACTTTGAAAGAGGACGGTCCCAAGATTCTCCACACCAAGTTTCATGCGAATTGGATGAACAGCCTAGGAGGAGTTGCGAAAAAAAGTGTTTCTGAAAGAATTCAAAATGGTGGACAATTTTCAGTCTACGACACACGGTTCAGAAGTTATTGGCCAAAATGTAAAGTTGCTCATTATAGCGCCACCATCTGGCCAATATGCATGGGCTGCCTTGCCTGAGTAGTGGTGCGCCATAGGAGCCCACCTGCCAAATATGGCTGCTGTAGGACTTACGGTCTCTGAGCTGCAGACAATTTTAGGGGAGAAAAAGAAAGAGAGAAAGAAAGAAAGAAAGAATTCCAGCAAAAACAATAGGGTTCCAGCACTATGTGCTTGGATCCCTAAATGATAAAGACCTTTCTTGGGATTGTAGTGGAAGTTTGGTGGCTGGGAAAACCCGAGGCACTCCGCCTGCTGCCGGAAAGTTTTCAGATCGGATTCCTCCAGGACCGATGACCTGCCTGGAGAAAACAGGAATCCATGTTTAGCTGCTATGTTTTGCATTTTTAATGATCAATTCATTATTGTCAATACCTTGGTCTAATGACTGGAAACCAATGAGATCCTGGAGGAGACAATTGGTCTCCTCTATCTCACTCCAGTAGTATTGTTAGTTCTAGTGTTTCTCCACTTTAAAACTACATTTCCCATCAGTCCTGTTGCTTCCTGCTCCTCCCCTTTTATTTTATATTATCTTCTTCAATTATTATTCACATTTTTATTTATCCTGTTAAGCACTGTAACTATTGTAATAAGTGCTCAATAAAGGCCTTTTCTCACACAAATATGTTAGCCTACCTAGTATATAAAGAGTGTGGATTTTGGATTTGTACACATCATTGACGGTGGTGTTGATGTTGAAGACCAGACAGTCAGCACAGTTCGGCAGGATCTGTAACGTGGAGTTCAGGTTTTCTTCTAGGAAGAGGAGGCGGCTGTTAGCTTAACAGGTTCAGTTAGTTAGGTCAACAGTCTGGTGGTTAAGGTGATGAGACACAGGCAAATATTTGGGGCAAATTTTATGCCAAATTTTGCCAGAAACATTTTCGTCCTTCCTGATTTAACTCTGACTTCCATGCTAGGAACTGATTTTGGTGTTAGAGAGTTCAACTTACCTGCTAAATACTCTGAGTTATGTGCTAGATACTTTTACTTGCAGGCTAGATTCGGATACACAGTATGTGCTAAAAACTTGCGAGGAACTTTGATTTCTGTGTTAGATACTTTGACTTATGTCTGATTTTGGCAATCCGGTTAGACTTGTGGTGGATTCCAGCGACACTGGAGCAGGTTCATACTCTCCTACCTGGATCTCCTGACACTAGATGCTAGATACTCTTATCTGTGTGATCGATACTCCAACTTAAATGGTAGAAACTTGGACTTATGCCCTTAAAACTTGGCCTTGCGTGCTGTGATACTCTGACTTACATGCCAGAAATTGTGACAGACGTGTTAGATACTCCAAGTTATGTTAGATACTCCAACTTACAGGTTAGAAACTCAGACGTACTTGCTAGATACTCAGACTGGCATGCTATAAACTCTGACTTACATGCTAGACAGTCTTACCTACATACCACATACATCAGTTGACATGTTAGAGCTCCAACTTACAGGCTGGAAACTGACTTTAGTGCTAGATACTGCAAATTACACATTAGATACACTCAGGTACATACTAGATACTCTTGTATATGTGGCAAGCCGTTTAAACATATGCACGTATCTAACCTACATGTTAGATATGTGAACTTACATGCTAGACACACTGACTTACATGTTAGATACTTCAACATATGTGCCAAATAGTGTGATTTACGTGTAATATATATTGTGTTGTCAACAGCGGTCATGGTGTAATTTGAGCTGCTGCATGTTCCATTCCTGAGAAAAGAGAGAGGAGGATGGTGAATTTATATTCTGACAGAGTTGTGGCACACTGGGCAATTTTTAGGGCAATGTAGATGGGCAACAGGCAACAAAGTGAACCACAGCGTCACACCAGTGTTTGATGGCAACAAGATGTTCCTGAGTGATGAAAGAAACGATGCAGAGGAATCTTTTTTTTAGGAATCTTTCACATGTTCCAGAGGTGTGACTGAGTCGAGTTTGCTCGAGTCCCAAGTCAGTCTCAAGTCTTGAGGCACAAGTCTCAAGTCAAGTCCCAAGTCTAAATGTAGATTAGTCAGGTCCAAGTCAAGTCATTAATGTCAAGTCTCAAGTCTAAATGTAGAACAGCAAGTCAAGTCAGAACAAATCAAGAGTCCAGTATCAATTTAATATCTTAAAGAAAACTAAATATCTAGGACTTTTCAATGCAATATGGTTTTAATAGGATAAAAACTTGGTAAGAGCATCATGAGTCTGATTTCTATAATCAGTTTCAGCTTCAATAAATTCAATCATTCATCATGTGTCTTTGATAAAAATGGACTGGCCCAAGCTGCTGTTACCGACTCACATCATGATCTGCTGGTTAACAGACAGAATGTTGTTGTTGGACGGTGTGAGAGCCAGCCAGAAGCTGTCGACCATCTTCAGGATGGACTCAAACATTTGATGATCAGTGAAAGTCTCAATGAAGTTCCACCTGCCGTGAATCTGTACAGAACATGCAGTTTAACATTAGTGTTGGCAGATAGAAAGACGAATCAAAACACCATTAAAGGGTAACTTAGGTATTTTTCAACCTGGACCCTATTTTCCCAACTTTTTGTGTCTAAGTAACTAAAGGGGACAACAATCTTTGAAATTGGTCCAGTATTGAGCGAGATCGCTTCAGCCGGCAGCCGCGAAACGGTGAACTGAAAGGTGTTAGAAGAACCTGTGAGCGGACAACTTCACACTGCAAAAACTGACTGACTTGTTAAGGTGTTTTATCTTGTCTCCAGACTTATCAAGCTTATTTTAGGGTTAGGGTTATTTTTTTTTTAGTGATAATTTTTCGGTTTCAACAAATTTTACTTACTAACTTGTTTCAGGACATTTACTTGGTAAAAGTGAAATTGTCTTGGAGAAAGTTTCTTGTTTCCAGATTTTATTCATTGTTTTATGATTATTTCTTGAAAGAAGTCATATTGGCATGAATCAAGTGAAATTTACTGAAACCAGCAGATTATCTGCCAGTGCAGTGAGAGAATTCAACCAAAAAGTTAGTCCTGTGCAAACAGAGCTGAAGCCTTTTACCTTGGTCAGGTCGTCCAGAGGCAGAGGTGTGAGCAGGCGTTGGCAGTCCTCAGGCGTCGGAGCCGAGCTGCTCAGATAAAGCCCAGCGATGAGGAAATAAACACTGTACCGCAGAAACATGGCCGACACGCTGCAGCAGCTTCACAGCTTCCAAAGGCCAGAGGAAACTCGGACGAAACAACTAGAGCGAGAGGAGACCTAGCTGAAATGCTAACTGGGCTGTTGGCAACTTTCACCCACCAGAGCAACCTAACCACACTGACTGAAAGTCACAGAGCCTCCACCGTCTATAAAGGCCTGTTGGGGCGGGGTTACAAGGCGGTGGGTGTCCAAGTATTTGTTAAAACCGTTTTTCCCCATTTCACCTAATTTTCCTCACACAACCTTCTCTCATTTTCCCAGAATTGGCAAATCTGAACTCTCAACTGATGTTTCACTGCCAACATGTTTCATCACTTGTAGGTCTGTGTATCAATCATTGACTTATTGGTTGGACTAGTCCTGGACACCACTGACACATTATTGGTTGGACTAGTCCTGGACACCACTGACACAAATACACTGTACACACACAATGGCAGGCCTCATCGGTTCAACACAAACCAGACTGGAAATACAGTAAGACCATGAAAGATTATTTATATGCCAACACAGTCACACATAGATTTGTGAATTAAGCACGAACTCAGATTACGTGTTGCAGACAGAACGATGGGAAGATTACGCTCCTTCAGCAAGAAAGGATTATGTGACAGTAATAAAAATTGAACCCAAGACTTCTAATGTGACTCTGGGACCTGGAATTCTAGAACTCTGGGACCTAGAACTTTAAAACTCTGGGACCTAGAATTCTGGGACCTGGAACTCTAGAACTCTGGGACCTAGAACTCTGGGATTTAGAACTCTAGAACTCTGGGACCTAGAACTCTGGGATTTAGAATTCTAGAACTCTGGGACCTAGAACTCTAGAACAATGGAACCTACAACTCTGGGACCTACAACTTTAGAACTCTGGGACCTAGAACTCTATAGCTCTGGGACCTACAACTCTGGAACTCTGGGACCTACAACTCTGGGACCTAGAACTCTAGGATCTAGAACTCTGGGACTTTTTCCAACACTATTTGTTCTGTTCATAACTGTTCTCCACATCACAGGCTAATTTTCCAGGTATTCGAGTACTTACATTTTGAAAAGTTAAAGGACCTTAAACAATTTAAAGACTTTGTGCAAACCCTGCTTGTATATAAAAAACAGTTCAGAGAAGAGAGAAGAGAGATGCTTCCACTGGGTTTTGGTGTGTGGAGGCATTTGTTGAAGATGCACAGAAGTTTAACTCTCAAGTAAAAATCAACAGTCTTCCAGTGTTTCTATCGGTCCACACTCATCAGAGTTATCACTCCAGCTGCTCCAGAGTCATATTGACTCTCTGAGAGGACAAACAACTGGAACATTTTACTAAAATAAATATATTAAAACCCACTGCAGCGTGTGTCGGCCATGCTGCGGCTTCATCAGAGAGCGGTAATGTTTTCTTGGAGTTTCTCCTCGTCTTCACTGAGGCTCTCAGGTTGCTGCTGCTGGTCGGATCGGTCGGCCCGTTCTGTATATTTGATCATGCTGTTTTGTGCCTTGTGCCTTTTGTTTTGTTTCCTGGTGTTTCATTTTGTTTGTACGATGTATTGCATCATTCTGTTTTGTGATTGACTCTTGGATCAATTAGATCTAGGTAGGTTTGTCCTTTGTAAAAATCCATTTGAGAGGCCAGAGGCTTGATGAAGGGCTGTAACTTATTACTGTTTAAGCTCAGGTCAGACTAAAGAGGGCTGAGCGATATATATTGTATAATATCGATATTGTGATTTGAGTTATCGTCTGGGGTTTTGGTTATCGTAATATTGTGAAATAACTTACATGTTACTCCTTCCTGGTCTTAAAAGCTGTGTTACAGTAAAGTGACACAATTTTCTGAACTTATCAGCCGGTTCTGGCTGAGTAAACTGAATAATGACTTACCTGCTCCTCATATCCATATTACTTATTACTGATTACTAATGATGAGGTAACACTTTACAATAAGGGTCACTAAGTTAAGGGTTAGTTAATGCTTAATAAGCATTATAGCATGACAGGGCGTCACACACATGCTAGTTATCATATCGTTTGTTTTTACCTATTGTAACCTTTAACTTGTTTTGAGTTAACATCTGGTATTTTAAACGTTTATCTTATTGATTTTTATTTATTATCATGTTGTTACGGGGAGGTGTGATGAGGACCCAAATGCAGACAGGCAGGCAGAGGGCTTTTCTGAAGTTAGAGACTTTAATAAAGAACTAAGGCAAAAATACCAAATCAGGAGTTTCAAAACAAAAACGCAACAGGCAGGCAAAACAAGGAAGACAAAACCCAACCTGGCTGGCAACAAGGCAAGAAGTCCAAAACTGGTGACAAGGCAGGGAACACAGGAACAAAGCAGGAACAGGAACAGAGCAGGTAACACAACAGGTAACAGGACAGGTAGCAAAACAGACGAACTGACAAGGAGTGGATGATGAACCGGGGTAAATATACTGTGGGGATGGGTGATTAGTGATGGGGTTCAGGTGTGTAGGTGAAGCAGGGGCTGGGGGAGAGAGGGAGCCACACCCACACTACACACTGACAGACAGACCAGGAGGCGGAGACACAAGGGGGGCAGGGAACACAGAGAAACACAAAGGCAGGCCATGGCAGAACCATGACACATGTTTGCAATGCACTGACTGATTCAGAAAATGTTACACAAATAAAGTTTATTAGTATTACAGATGGATGATGAGTAGCTACTAAAATGCACAACACACAACCAAAAGGATTTCAGTGGCAAATTAAACAGTTATATCTCATGTCAGCAGTTGTCGTTTCTTCAGGTGAAAACAACTTTCACATTTTTTGGGCCATCATCAGAACAGGAATCTGTGAAAAGAGAGAGAGAGAAAAAAAAAGTGAAAGAGAAAGAGAAGACAAAGTTTTTCCATTTGATATTAAATGATTAATATGACTGTATAGTCAGATCCATCCATCCATCTAGTCTTTCTTCCTCTCAGTCTTCCTGTATCAATAAAAATTAAATAAGGGAGTGGACTGACCTTAAAGCTGCAAATGTTTTCTCAAATTAAAATAGAAGAATATATTCTACATTATCAGTCTGTGTGTTCAGGTCTAAATAACTAACAATACACTTTGCTCACTCAAGGCGAAAAGCTGCAGACTGTGGCTTTAAAAATCAATAAATGAGCAGTTCATTTCTAAAACGCTACATAGAGAGAGAGATCATTTTGGAAGGATCGTAATATAAAATAATAAAGACCATTCTTGGGATCGTAGTGGAAGTTTCACACAGTTTACAAATCCGTTCGCACGGATTTGCACATCAAGTTTGTTTTTTTTACCATGTGACCCCAGAGGGGCTCCGTACCTTAGTGTTAGGATGTGTATAGTTAAAAGTTTATCGGTCGGGCGCCCCGAATAGAGCGCATACCATATAAGTCCTTCCCGCAGTGACCCGCGTTCGAATCCGGCCCGCGGTCATTTGCTGCATGTCCTCCCCTCTCTCTCTCCCATACCTTCCTGTCTCTCTCTCACAATATCTCTGTCAAATAAAGCATAAATGCCTAAAATAAATCTTTAAAAAATAAAAAAAAAGTTTATTGGTCGATAAAAGCCAAACCATTTCACCTATCAATAACATTTATACAACTTTGAAAGAGGACGGACCCAAGATTCTCCACACCAAGTTTCATGCGAATTGGATGAACAGCCTAGGAGGAGTTGCGAAAAAAAAGTGTTTCTGAAAGAATTCAAAATGGTGGACAATTTTCAGTCTACAACACACGGTTCAGAAGTTATTGGCCAAAATGTAAAGTTGCTCATTATAGCGTCACCATCTGGCCAATATGCATGGGCTGCCTTGCCTGAGTAGTGGTGCGCCATAGGAGCCCACCTGCCAAATATGGCTGCTGTAGAACTTACGGTCTCTGAGCTGCAGACAATTTTAGGGGAGAAAAAGAAAGAGAGAAAGAAAGAAAGAAAGAAAGAAAGAATTCAAGCAAAAACAATAGGGTTCCAGCACTATGCGCTTGGATCCCTAAATGATAAAGACCTTTCTTGGGATCGTAGTGGAAGTTTGGTGGCTGGGAAAACCCGAGGCACTCCGCCTGCTGCCGGAAAGTTTTCAGATCGGATTCTTCCAGGACCGATGACCTGCCTGGAGAAAACAGGAATCCATGTTTAGCTGCTATGTTTTGCATTTTTAATGATCAATTCATTATTGTCAATACCTTGGTCTAATGACTGGAAACCAATGAGATCCTGGAGGAGACAATTGGTCTCCTCTATCTCACTCCAGTAGTATTGTTAGTTCTAGTGTTTCTCCACTTTAAAACTACATTTCCCATAAGTCCTGTTGCTTCCTGCTCCTCCCCTTTTATTTTATATTATCTTCTTCAATTATTATTCACATTTTTATTTATCCTGTTAAGCACTGTAACTATTGTAATAAGTGCTCAATAAAGGCCTTTTCTCACACAAATGTGTTAGCCTACCTAGTATATAAAGAGTGTGGATTTGGGCGTCCACATCTTTGACGGTGGTGTTGATGCTGAAGACCAGACAGTCAGCACAGTTCGGCAGGATCTGGAACGTGGAGTTATCCTTTTCATCTAGGGAGAGGAGGCGGCTGTTAGCTTAACAGGTTCAGTTAGTTAGGTCAACAGTCTGGTGGTTAAGGTGATGAGACACAGGCAAATATTTGGGGCAAATTTGATGCCAAATTTTGCCAGAAACATTTTCGTCCTTCCTGATTTAACTCTGACTTCCATGCTAGGAACTGATTTTGGTGTTAGAGAGTTCAACTTACCTGCTAAATACTCTGAGTTATGTGCTAGACACTTTTACCTGCAGGCTAGATTCGGATACACAGTATGTGTCCAACCTTCTCTCATTTTCCCAGAATTGGCAAATCTGAACTCTCAACTGGTGTTTCACAGCCTCATCGGTTCAACACAAACCAGACTGGAATTACAGTAAGACCATGAAAGATTATTTATAAGACAACAAAGTCACACATAGTTTTGTGAATTGAGCACAAACTCAGATTACGTGTTGCAGACAGAACGATGGGAAGATTACGCTCCTCCAGCAGGAAAGGATTATGTGACAATAATACAAACTGAACCCACACAGTATGTGCTAAAAACTTGCGAGGAACTTTGATTTCTGTGTTAGATACTTTGACTTATGTGCCTGATTTTGGCAATCCAGTTAGACTTGTGGTGGATTCCAGCGACACTGGAGCAGGTTCATACTCTCCTACCTGGATTTGCTGACACTAGATGCTAGATACTCTTATCTGTGTGATCGATACTCCAACTTAAATGGTAGAAACTTGGACTTATGCCCTTAAAACTTGGCCTTGCGTGCTGTGATACTCTGACTTACATGCCAGAAATTGTGACAGACGTGTTAGATATGTTAGATACTCCAAGTTATGTTAGATACTCCAACTTACAGGTTAGAAACTCAGACGTACTTGCTAGATACTCAGACTGGCATGCTATAAACTCTGACTTACATGCTAGACAGTCTTACCTACATACCACATACATCAGTTGACATGTTAGAGCTCCAACTTACAGGCTGGAAACTGACTTTAGTGCTAGATACTGCAAATTACATATTAGATACACTCAGGTACATACTAGATACTCTTGTATATGTGGCAAGCCGTTTAAACATATGCACGTATCTAACCTACATGTTAGATATGTGAACTTACATGCTAGACACACTGACTTACATGTTAGATACTTCAACATATGTGCCAAATAGTGTGATTTACGTGTAATATATATTGTGTTGTCAACGGCGGTCATGGTGTAATTTGAGCTGCTGCATGTTCCATTCCTGAGAAAAGAGAGAGGAGGATGGTGAATTTATATTCTGACAGAGTTGTGGCACACTGGGCAATTTTTAGGGTAATGTAGATGGGCAACAGGCAAAGTGAACCACAGTGTCACACCAGTGTTTGATGGCAACAAGATGTTCCTGAGTGATGAAAGAAACGATGCAGAGGAATCTTTTCTTTAGGAATCTTTCACATGTTCCAGAGGTGTGACTGAGTCGAGTTTGCTCGAGTCCCAAGTCAGTCTCAAGTCTTGAGGCACAAGTCTCAAGTCAAGTCCCAAGTCTAAATGTAGATTAGTCAGGTCCAAGTCATTAATGTCAAGTCTCAAGTCTAAATGTAGAACAGCAAGTCAAGTCAGAACAAATCAAGAGTCCAGTATCAATTTAATATCTTAAAGAAAACTAAATATCTAGGACTTTTCAATGCAATATGGTTTTAATAGGATAAAAACTGAAGAGCATCATGAGTCTGATTTCTATAATCAGTTTCAGCTTCAATAAATTCAATCATTCCATACAAATTCAGAAAACAGAATTGAAATTCAGTCGTCTGCTGGAACAAATCTCAACACTTTCAATATGTTGTGTCTTTGATAAAAAATGGACCGGCCCAAGCTGTTGTTACCGACTCACATCATGATCTGCTGGTTAATAGTCAGAATGTTGTTGCTGGATGGTGGCGATGAGACAGTCATCGAGAAGCTGTCGACCATCTTCAGGATGGACTCAAACATTTGATGATCAGTGAAACCCTCGATGAAGTTCCACCTGCCGTGAATCTGTACAGAACATGCAGTTTAACATTAGTGTTGGCCAAGGGCGTCACTTTGTGTTGAAAAGTGGTGGGGACATAAGGGCTCAGATGAAAAAAAAATGTTTAAACAGTCTTCAACATATGCGATTTTAGGCAATGTAATGGGGGGATCGGTATGAGGTCAGAGTAGATCATTACGCCGAGAAAAAAATGGCATAACAGCGCATCAAAAGGGCAAAGCCTAGGCTACTACAGAGTCGACAATAGGAAAATACTCAGCATAAAAGGCACAACAACGTCGACCGCACAAGTACAGTCATCCATATGCATCACATCCACAGCTGCAACTCCATGTCAATCGAACAATGCTAATATCACATCTACTGTAGAAAGTACCAGTGCATGTCAGTCAGCCCAGCGATAACAATATCCAATATCACTGCCCTAAAATATGACAAAGTAGAAACAACTGAAGGAATAACGTTAACAACGTTAGCTAAAGATAATAAATCAACCTTACCATTAGATGTTAAGTTAAACTGCCTTGTTTCGATTCTGCATACTTTTTTTTTTTTTAGAGAAACAGAGTTCACAAGAGTTCATGAGTCAAGTTCAACCAATCATTCTAAGCATAAGGTTTAAATATTGATACGTTAGAACATGAATTAAACTGGAGCAGGGATTAGATTATTTCTATTTATTTATCCATATTCATTTTAAAACAAACTCAAATCACTGATTTGATGTTTTAGTCATTCTTTTAAAATTCCACACAATTATACTCAAATACCACCCCTGTCAATCTCCTCCACAAAGGGTTCTCATTTGTTAGTTAGCATTTCATGGTGCAAGCTATTTTTCAGAACATTTTTAACAAATTATGCTTTTAAAAAGTGATGGGGACAAAATTGGCCATTTCAAAAAGTGGTGGGGACATGTCCCCAGCGTCCCCAGTGTAAATGACACCTATGGTGTTGGCAGATAGAAAGACGAATCAAAACACCATTAAAGGGTAACTTAGGTATTTTTCAACCTGGACCCTACTTTCCCAACTTTTTGTGTCTAAGTAACTAAAGGGGACAACAATCTTTGAAATTGGTCCAGTATTGAGCGAGATCGCTTCAGCCGGCAGCCGCGAAACGGTGAACTGAAAGGTGTTAGAAGAACCTGTGAGCGGACAACTTCACACTGCAAAAACCGACTGACTTGTTAAGGTGTTTTATCTTGTCTCCAGACTTATTTTAGGGTTAGGGTTATTTTTTTTTTGTGATAATTTTTCCGGTTTCAACAAATTTTACTTACTAACTTGTTTCAGGACATTTACTTGGTAAAAGTGAAATTGTCTTGGAGAAAGTTTCTTGTTTCCAGATTTTATTCATTGTTTGATGATTATTTCTTGAAAGAAGTCATATTGGCATGAATCAAGTGAAATTTACTGAAACCAGCAGATTATCTGCCAGTGCAGTGAGAGAATTCAACCAAAAAGTTAGTCCTGTGCAAACAGAGCTGAAGCCTTTTACCTTGGTCAGGTCGTCCAGAGGCAGAGGTGTGAGCAGGCGTTGGCAGTCCTCAGGCGTCGGAGCCGAGCTGCTCAGATAAAGCCCAGCGATGAGGAAATAAACACTGTACCGCAGAAACATGGCCGACACGCTGCAGCAGCTTCACAGCTTCCAAAGGCCAGAGGAAACTCGGATGAAACAACTAGAGCGAGAGGAGACCTAGCTGAAATGCTAACTGGGCTGTCGGCAACTTTCACCCACCAGAGCAACCTAACCACACTGACTGAAAGTCACAGAGCCTCCACCGTCTATAAAGACCTGTTGGGGCGGGGTTACAAGGCAGTGGGTCTTCCAGTATTTGTTAAAACCGTTTTTCCCCATTTCACCTAATTTTCCTCACACAACCTTCTCTCATTTTCCCAGAATTGGCAAATCTGAACTCTCAACTGATGTTTCACTGCCAACATGTTTCATCACTTGTAGGTTTGTGTATCAATCATTGACTTATTGGTTGGACTAGTCCTGGACACCACTGACACATTATTGGTTGGACTAGTCCTGGACACCACTGACACAAATACACTGTACACACACAATGGCAGGCCTCATCGGTTCAACACAAACCAGACTGGAAATACAGTAAGACCATGAAAGATTATTTATATGCCAACACAGTCACACATAGATTTGTGAATTAAGCACAAACTCAGATTACGTGTTGCAGACAGAACGATGGGAAGATTACGCTCCTCCAGCAAGAAAGGATTATGTGACCGTAATAAAAATTGAACCCAAGACTTCTAATGTGACTCTGGGACCTGGAATTCTAGAACTCTGGGACCTAGAATTCTGGGACCTGGAACTCTAGAACTCTGGGACCTAGAACTCCTGGATTTAGAACTCTAGAACTCTGGGACCTAGAACTCTGGGATTTAGAACTCTAGAACTCTGGGACCTAGAACCTCTGGGACCCAGAATTCTAGAACTCTGGGACCTAGAACTCTGGGATTTAGAACTCTAGAACTCTGGGACCTAGAACTCTGGGATTTAGAACTCTAGAACTCTGGGACCTAGAACTCTAGAACAATGGGACCTACAACTCTGGGACCTACAACTTTAGAACTCTGGGACCTAGAACTCTATAGCTCTGGGACCTACAACTCTGGAACTCTGGGACCTACAACTCTGGGACCTAGAACTCTAGGATCTAGAACTCTGGGACCTAGAACTCTAGAACTCTGGGACATAGAACTCTGGGACATAGAACTCTAGAAGTCTGGGACATAGAACTCAAAAGAATTTTAGTTTTTTTTCCAGCATAATGGGCAGCTTATCTTTCCTTTATTTGGACTTTCAAGGACTTTTTCCAACACTATTTGTTCTGTTCATAACTGTTCTCCACATCACAGGCTAATTTTCCAGGTATTCGAGTACTTACATTTTGAAAAGTTAAAGGACCTTAAACAATTTAAAGACTTTGTGCAAACCCTGCTTGTATATAAAAAACAGTTCAGAGAAGAGAGAAGAGAGATGCTTCCACTGGGTTTTGGTGTGTGGAGGCATTTGTTGAAGATGCACAGAAGTTTAACTCTCAAGTAAAAATCAACAGTCTTCCAGTGTTTCTATCGGTCCACACTCATCAAAGTTATCACTCCAGCTGCCCCGGAGTCATATTGACTCTCTGAGAGGACAAACAACTGGAACATTTTACTGTGTGATCTTTGGTTTGGTCATTGCTTAATGAAAAAGGAGCTCCGAGGGACTCTTCACACGAAAAATAAATGTATTAAAACCCACTGCAGCGTGTGTCGGCCATGCTGCGGCTTCATCAGAGAGCGGTAATGTTTTCTTGGAGTTTCTCCTCGTCTTCACTGAGGCTCTCAGGTTGCTGCTGCTGGTCGGATCGGTCGGCCCGTTCTGTATATTTGATCATGCTGTTTTGTGCCTTGTGCCTTTTGTTTTGTTTCCTGGTGTTTCATTTTGTTTGTACGATGTATTGCATCATTCTGTTTTGTGATTGACTCTTGGATCAATTAGATCTAGGTAGGTTTGTCCTTTGTAAAAATCCATTTGAGAGGCCAGAGGCTTGATGAAGGGCTGTAACTTATTACTGTTTAAGCTCAGGTCAGACTAAAGAGGGCTGAGCGATATATATTGTATAATATCGATATTGTGATTTGAGTTATCGTCTGGGGTTTTGGTTATGGTTAGAGTTGTGAATGATCTTCGTATAAACACAGACTCAGGCAAGCTTTCTATCCTTGTACTTCTGGATCTTAGTGCTGCATTTGACACTGTTGATCACACAATATTATTAGATAGACTAGAAAATTTGGTTGGACTCTCTGGCCCGGTCTTAAATTGGTTCAAGACCTACCTGCAAGGCAGGAACTACTTTGTGTCTATCAGTGACTTTGTCTCTGAAAGGGTCGGTATGACATGTGGAGTTCCACAGGGATCAATCCTTGGCCCTCTTTTATTCAACCTCTACATGCTTCCACTAGCACATATCATACAGAAAAACAGCATTCACTATCACAATTATGCAGATGACACTCAGCTCTATATATCTCTTTCTTCAAGCGACTTTGGTCCTGTAGATTCTCTGATTTAGTGTATTGAGGAAATTAATGACTGGATGTGCCAAAACTTTCTTCAGCTAAATAAAGACAAAACAGAGGTAATTATCTTTGGTACCAAGGAAAAGAGACAGACAATTAGGGCTCACCTTGACTCCCTGTCTCTCAAGAGTAAAGACCAAGCTAGGAATCTTGGTGTTATTATGTATGCCGATCTCAATTTTAACAAACATATCAATACCATTGCAAGATCAGCCTTTTATCATCTTAAAAATATAACCAAAGTACAGGGTCTTATGTCACAACATGATTTAGAAAAGCTGATACACGCTTTCATTACCAGCAGGTTAGACTACTGCAATGGTCTTCTCTCCGGTCTTCCCCCAAAAAAACTCTGGGGCGTTTACAGCTGATTCAGAATGCTGCTGCCAGAGTTCTGACTAAGACTAAGAAAACAGAACACATTACACCAGTTCTTAGGTCACTGCATTGGCTTCCAGTGTGCCATAGAATTGATTTTAAAATTCTGCTGCTTGTCTATAAAGCGCTAAATGGCTTAGCTCCAAAATACATTTCTGACCTGCTCTTAGGATATGAGCCACCCAGACCTCTGAGGTCATCTGGGACCGGTCTGTTAGTTGTTCCCAGGGTGAAAACTAAATCAGGTGAAGCTGCTTTTAGTAATTATGCTCCAAATTACTGGAATAAACTTCCAGAAGCACTGAGATGTGCTCCCACTGTCAGCTCTTTTAAAAGTCGGCTCAAAACATTCCTTTTCTCTGTGGCCTTCGGCTAAATCATCTGTATGTAGATGTAACAGGTGTTATCTTTATTTATTTTATTTATGTTTTACCTATTTTATGCAAAATTATTCATAAATTGGTGTCACAAACAGGATCCCAACAGGAGTCTAGAGGAACTCTGGTGAGTAGTTTATCCGCTCTGATGGGATCCTCAAACCTGTATTGAGAATTGAAGGATTTCTTAAAGTTTATAATTGTAATTGTTTAGATGATCTGTGTATTGTTCTACAGGAACATTTACAAGTCCTATAGGGGCTGTGGGGCCTGCCTATAGGGTGGGGTAAGACCACTGGAAAGACTCTAGGCTCTTTCGAAGAATCCTTCAAGATCTCATATAAATTGATTTCCTTTTTGAGAGGAAAAATTGAGGGAGTCACTCTCAGAGAAGTTATACTGGCTGACCAGAGGTGTCACTAGTGTGAGAGTGACTGCTCAACATCTTTCTTTCTTTTCGTCGAACTGACAAGGAGTGGATGTTGAACCAGGGTAAATATACTGTGGGGATGGGTGATTAGTGATGAGGTTCAGGTGTGTAGGTGAAGCAGGAGCTGGGGGAGAGAGGGAGCCACACCCACACTACACACTGACAGACAGACCAGGAGGCGGAGACACAAGGGGGGCAGGGAACACAGAGAAACACAAAGAAACACAAAGGCAGGCCATGGCAGAACCATGACACATGTTTGCAATGCACTGACTGATTCAGAAAATGTTACACAAATAAAGTTTATTAGTATTACAGATGGATGATGAGTAGCTACTAAAATGCACAACACACAACCAAAAGGATTTCAGTGGCAAATTAAACAGTTATATCTCATGTCAGCAGTTGTTTCTTCAGGTGAAAACAACTTTCACATTTTTTGGGCCTCATCATCAGGACAGAAATCTGTGAAAAGAGAGAGAGAGAAAAAAAGAGTGAAAGAGAAAGAGAAGACAAAGTTTTTCCATTTGATATTAAATGATTAATATGACTGTCGACTGTATAGTCAGATCCATCCATCCATCTGGTCTTTCTTCCTCTCAGTCTTCCTGTATCAATAAAGATTAAATAAGGGAGTGGACTGACCTTAAAGCTGCAAATGTTTTCTCAAATTAAAATAGAAGAATACATTCTACATTATCAGTCTGTGTGTTCAGGTCTAAATAACTAACAATACACTTTGCTCACTCAAGGCGAAAAGCTGCAGACTGTGGCTTTAAAAATCAATAAATGAGCAGTTCATTTCCAAAACACTACATAGAGAGAGAGATCTCATTTTGGAAGGATCGTAATATAAAATAATAAAGACCTTTCTTGGGATCGTAGTGGAAGTTTGGTGGCTGGGAAAACCCGAGGCACTCCGCCTGCTGCCGGAAAGTTTCCAGATCGGATTCCTCCAGGGCCGACGACCTGCCTGGAGAAAACAGGAATCCATGTTTAATAAACGCTTAAAGGGAAACCACATGCAGAGACTACTTTTCAGATTCCTCTCCAAAAATATAACCGCACATAGGGGGAGGCAAGAACTGTGATTGGCCCGCTTGGTGTTTCCTCCTAGCTGTATCCGGTTGATGTGGGCCGATGGTGGAGACAACATGGAGCAGATGGAAGAGAGACGAGGTGAAGAGGTTTGAAAATATGTTCATTTGTACAACACCTCATCTCCGAATTATAAAGATTACCATGTCACTGAATTCATAGTGAGAAACATCTCAGAACAGGAGTTTCAGATAGTAAAGTCTACTACTGTTTTGGTGGTCTACGACTAGAACGCAGAACCAGAAATGCTCAGACTGCCGCAGCTACGCCGCAGACACCTACAGCGGAGCATCGGCGGTACTTGGACACAGAAGTATAATTTGGCCTTTAGGCCGAGGAGGAAATTGCCAACAAAATGAAAAGTAAAGTCTTAATGCCATCTAGCCTTCCGTCAGGGCTGGAATAGCTTTAGGAATATCTGTTATAGTAAACAACCAATTTGTCTGTACTCACAAATAAATTATGTGAGAGATCAACATAGTCACACTACCAGGCAGGCTACTAGGGGTTATCTAGTTAAAGCAAAACCCAGAACAGATGCAGTGTGCAGTTCTGTATTGTATAGGGCCATCACAGTGTGGAACAAGCTACCAACTATGATCGTTGAAACACCCAGCAAGGCAAGTTTTTTTTTAAAAACTACTAAAAAAAACACATTAACAATAACCCTAACGTTAATTAACCGACCTGATCAACCACAATGGAATGCAATTTGATGTGTTGTGATCTTTAGTTTTTATTTCTTTTCTTGAATATGTTTTTATTGAGACTTGTTACATGTGTTATATGTCTTGTTATATATGTTATGTTATGTGTGGACCCCAGGAAGAGTAGCTGCTACGTTAGCGGCAGCTAATGGGGATCCGAATAAACGGATAAACGGATTGACCCAGGCAACGACAGACAGTTTGTTTGTGAAAGCAAAGTTTGGAAGCGGTCTGTGTCTGTGAGTCGCAAAACTATGATGAATGAATGCATTGCAAAATATACTTGGATTGTGATGTGTGAATGTAGTATGATACTTACAATCTCTCTGTAGTGGCAGATCGAGGAGAAATGTTCACCTAAGATCTTCACATCGCCGACCGCTAGCGGCGGCACCAAGACAGGAGCTCTATGTGTCGGTGTGTGTGTGTCAGGCTCTCTGTGGTGGTAGAGCTGGGCTGCTGCTCAACCCAAAAGCTCCACTTCAGTGTATCAGCTGATAGACTGTGTATGGAACTAGTGGTTGTGTGTAAAAAAAAAACATTGCTTTGCTAGGTTCTGGAATTATTTCAAAGCTAAAAAAAAAAAGAAGAAAAACAGAACATGGATAAATTCTTGTTGAAAAATCACTGTAAAAGACACAGATGTGGTCACTTATCCCGTCTCATTTTGTCTGGCTGCTGCAGGAGCTGTTACTCCTTTGTCCAGAAAGATTTGATTCTTTTCTTTGTTATTAAAGTGTGGATATTCCGGTATTTCACACATCCCCCCAGCATCCCCCAGGCTTTCCATCCTACCTAGTATATTATGAGAGCGGATGGAGACGTCCATATCTCCAACGGTGCTGTTGTAGCTGAGGACCAGACAGTCAGCGCAGGCCTGCAGCATGTGGGCAGTGGACTTATTGTTGTAGTCTAGGGAGAGGAGGTGGCTGTTAGCTTACGTTTAGTTAGCTAGTTGGTTAGTTAGGATACCTGTCTGGTGGTTCAAGGAATAGTTCACCCAAAAATGAAAATACAGTCATTATCTACTCACCCCCATGCCAGTAGAAAATCGGGTAAAGTTTGTTAGTCCATACAACAGTCCCGGAGATCCCCGGAAGAAGTACATTGCAGCTTTCTCCAAAACAACTGAAATTGCTGGAGACCTGTCTTCAGACTTCAAAAAATAACAGAAAATAACGGAAATAACCATAAAATACTCCATGCAGCTCTCACAGCATAATCCAAGTCTCTTCAAGCCAACAGATCCCAAAACTTAAAAAGACATTTTACACCATTAGCTGAATCAGAAGCAGAAGCAGAATCAGAATCAGATTTATTGCCAAGTACATTTACACATACGAGGAATTTGATCTGGTGAGGTTGCAGTGAAAGAAATAAAGATAGTAAATAAAATAATAAATTAGAGAACAAATCAGAACACAACAAAAATGGCCACTCTAGCTGTTGATTTAAAAAAAACGTCACGTTTGCGCGCATCCCGGCCTCGATAGGTAAGATTAGCTCGAATTAGCAGAAACAAGACTTCTGGTTTGGCCGTTTAGCCTTCAAAATAAAAGCGTGAGATTTAAAATAGGTAGAAATACTGTTTTAAACCAATTACTTTGTATTTAATTGTCAAATTCAATAAGTGAGCACCCATATTAATGTTTGATGTCAGAATAAAAATAATTATTATAATAAATAATTTTAAAATAAATAATTTTAAAATCTTGAGCTTTAATTTTGAAGGCTAAACAGCCAAACCGGAAGTCTTGTTTCTGCTAATTCGAGTTAGTCTTACCTATCGAGGCCGGGGTGCGTGCAAATGTGACATAGTTTGAAATAACAGCTAGAGTGGTGATTTCAGCTAAATAATGGTGTAAATGTCGGTCTTTTCAAGTCATTTTGGGATCTGTTGGCTTCAAGAGACTTAGATTATGCTGTAAGAGCTGCATGGAGCCATTTTCTGTTATTTTTTGAAGTCTGAAGCATGGTCTGAAGACAGGTCTCCAGCAACTTCATTTGTTTTGGAGAAAGCTGCATTGTACTTCTTCGGGGGATCTCCGGGACTATTGTATGGACTAACAAACTTTACCTGATCTTCTACTGGCATGGGGGTGACTAGATAATGACTGAACTTTCATTTTTGGGTGAACTATTCCTTTAAAGTGATGAGACTCAGAGAAACATTTGGGTCGGCAAATGTGACAAATTTTGCCAGAAAAGTTGGCTTTGGACCTCTCTTATTTCTAGCTGCAACAGGAAAACAGCATTGGAAATAAACAAAAATAATGCAGCTTCTCCTGCTTTAGAGCAGACACAGGAATAACAGAGACCACTGTCTGATGATCTGAGGCTTCTTGTTGGTTGATATGGCACAATAATATCAATTTCTTGATATGATGGGGAGCAGGGCCATTCAGAGCCTTATATTCAAGTAGGAGGATTTTAAAATCAATTATAGTATTTACTGGAAACCAATGCAAAGGACAGGTGTAATGTGGTTCTTTTTCTTGGTCCTGGTTAAAGTTCATGCAGCATCATTCTGTATTAGATGTAGTCGCCCTATAGTTTTCTTGGGAGACCAGAGTTGAGCTAGATACTATGACTTACGTGTAAACACCATGGTGTCGCCGATGACGGTCATGTTGTGAACCGAGTTGTGGCATTTTCCATTCCTGGGAAAAGAGAGGAGGATGGTGAATTCATATTCTGACTGGGTTGTGACACACTGGGCAATTTTGGGGGCAACATAGATGGGCAACACTCCCTGCAACAGGCAACAAAGTGAGCCACAGGTTCATAAATCTATTCCAGTGTTTGATGGAAACAAGATGCTCCTGTGTGATGAAAGGAACAATGCTGAGGAAACTTCCACCATTGCCTGTAAAGTTTCCATGTATCTCAATACCTGTAGTCATTGCAGAGACGTTCTCATATTCTCATAGAATATCTCATGGTCTCAAATACAATCTCATGTTGTATCATAGAATATCTCATTTTATCTCAGACTCATTTTCTCAAAAGAATATCTCATGTTCTCATCATTTGCTCATGGAATATCTCATCTTGTTCTCTAAGGGCGTTTTCACACCTATAGTTCGTTTGCTCTGGTCCGAATCAGCGCTTTCCCCTTGGTTCGGTTTCTTTTCACATGGAGAAAAATCCAAGCAAACCAAAATGCATCACTACAAACCAGGTGAGAACGTTCACTCCGCTAATTGGTCAGATGTGTCTGGGGCGGGAGCAGGAAAGTAAATACAGGAAGAAGGTCCTGTGTTCTGGACTAGTGCACATTGCTACGCAACATGGAGCAACGGCAGAGTTGGCATTTGCTAACATAACAACAATAATTACAACATAACTGTTGTAATTATCTGGGCAAAACTGTACCAGCAGAATGCGGAATGCAATTTGAGGAAACGTCTTGAAAATGCTATACTGGCTATAGGCTACCTGGCTATAGCTGCTATACCTGCTACCTGGCTACAGGAGCCGTTTAGCTCAAACTTGCAGAGTAAATTGAGTGCAACTGGTGGTCGGGTCGGATCGAGGTCGGATCACGTTCCCACCACAAACGAACCGCTCCAGAGTTCGTTCGGGACCGGACCGAGACCACCTCTTCTAAAGGGTCTCGGTGCGGTTGTTTTGGTCCACACCCGAGTGCGATTACTGTGTTCACACCTGACCAAACGAATCGCACCAAGGGGGAAAACGAACCAGAGTCCGATTTAACCGGACTAAAAGCGCAGGTGTGAAAACGCCTTAAGACACACATTCTCACAGAATGTCTCGTTTTCAAAGACTCGTGTTCTCATAGAATATCTCATGGTCTCATATACAATCTCATGTTGTATCATAGAATATCTCATTTTATCTCAGACTCATTTTCTCAAAAGAATATCTCATGTTCTCATCATTTTCTCATGGAATATCTCATCTTGTTCTCTAAGACACACATTCTCACAGAATGTCTCGTTTTCAAAGACTCGTGTTCTCATGGAATATCTCATTTTCTCATAGAAACATTCTCAAAGATATTATCTCATGTTCTCTCAGACACATAGTGTAAAGGTTTCTGAGAGCAGCAGTTCAGTCAAGGTTTGTTACTGCGTTAGGCCACTGAAGGGGGAATTTATTTTTTAATGAACTTCTGTCAACAGAACGGAGCCAAAGTGGAAGTGCAGGCCGAAGTGGCTAACATGATTTTCCATTGACTGCAACAAAGCAACAAATGGAGTTGAGATTCACCTCTCGACTCTACACAGCAGAAGCTTTTAGACGATTTGCATGTTTCTGTTATTAGTAGAGTAGAAACTTCCAGAAAAGACTTTGCAATGATGGAGAACTCCAGCAGAATGAAGCAGCTGTTGAAGCAGCTGATCCTCCAGCAGCAGCAGACTGTCTCAGCAGGTTTTCACCTGTTCAGATGCAGTTTGGGACTAAAGTCTGAGTTCAGCCTCATGAGGATCTGAACACATTTTGTCTCTGGAGCTGTGAAGCTGCAGCTAGCTAGCTAGCTACCGGAGCTTGTTCCCTCTGCAGGAGATGGAACATTCCAGCTAGCTAAAAGCATTCTGGGTAGTGTAGTTCAGCAGCTAAATTTGTCATTCAGGTAAATACTGAATGGATTTTTGTGAAAGTAAGCTGAGCGAGATGTGTTGATGCTTCCTACAACATATTTCACAATCAAAGCCATTTTTAGATTGTTTATGTGAAGTAACCTCCCATATACTGACAGAAGGTAATGTCAACTTCAGCTCCCTTTTCCACTAGATTTTAACTTGAGGGGAGAGGAGTGTCTCTTTACACTTGATTGAGTAAAGATAATGTGGAATCACCTCAGCTACAATCGGCCAGTTATCAACCAAGAAGAAAAATACACCAAACTACTAAATGGAACCAGGAATGCAAAGTACATCAACAACAGCTGTTTTTAACAGGTATCATGTTGTTGGGTCTTTGATAAAAATGGACTGCCCCAAGCTGTCACCAACTCACATCATGTTCTCCTCAAACAAAGTCAGAGTGTTGTTGCTGGACGGTGACGGTGTGATCCGGCACCAGTGACTGTCGAGCGTCTTCAGGATGGAGTCAAAGATTTCATGATCAGTGAAACCCTCGATGAAGTTCCACCTGCCGTGAATCTGTACAGAACATGCAGTTTAACATTAGTGTTGGCAGACATAAAGACGTATTGAAACACCATTAAGATGAACTGAAAGATGTAAGAAGAACCTGTGAGCTGACAACTTCAAAGGTTAAAGTTGGTCATAAAATCATAAATCAGGCCCAACTGTTAATCAAAGCATTCAAACAGGTAATTATCTCTTCAACTGGGTTGAGTTAAAGCTGCAATATGTAACTTTCACACATCAAATTAACATAAAAGTACAACAACCAGCAAAAATCCATGACCAAAATTTAAGCACTTCAGTACTGAATATCCACAGCATGAACCTACTCAATATGAACTCTATCTGTACTGGACGATTTAGCGGGGATATTGGAAGATACGTTGGTAATGTTTAAGTTATTGATCGCTTGCAAACAACGTGAGGAAAGGAGCGCGGTACACACACGGCCGGACACGGAGGATGGTGGCTTAGCATTTCAACAGGCACACAGTTAACGGGATATGGAATATGGCCCCGTTCTATGTGTTCATTTTCATGAGGGAACAATAACCTCAACGCTTTATATAAAAACTAAATGGGAAGCAGAGTTGAATATTTAAATCACAGAAGGAGAGTGGAATATGATGTGTCAGACATCATGTACCTCCTCAAATTCAAGAATATGGAGGGAATTCTGTTGGAAGAATTTGACTCGTTTTTTTATTACAACCATGTTGGAGGTTATGTGGTAATATGGAGGCAAACCATTCACATATTTTTTTGAATTGTATAAGGATAAGGTTATATTGGGACAATGTTAATGCAGTTTTAAAGAATATCATGGGATATTAAATTAAACATATATACTATGGATTTGGTATGTAGGGTATTTGCCTGGAAACTGTCACTATTACACATGCTCTCTGTAATAATCACAATCACTCCAGTAAAAAGGACATCAGCAGACCTCCTCCAGTAACACTGAGGGCTTTAGTCCTGTGCAAACAGAGCTGAAGCCTTTTACCTTGGTCAGGTTCTCCAGAGGCAGAGGTGTGACCAGGCGTTGGCAGTCCTCAGGCGTCGGAGCCGAGCTGCTCAGATAAAGCCCAGCGATGAGGAAATAAACACTGTACCGCAGAAACATGGCCGACACGCTGCAGCAGCTTCACAGCTTCCAAAGGCCAGAGGAAACTCGGATGAAACAACTAGAGCGAGAGGAGACCTAGCTGAAATGCTAACTGGGCTGTTGGCAACTTTCACCCACCAGAGCAACCTAACCACACTGACTGAAAGTCACAGAGCCTCCACCGTCTATAAAGACCTGATGGGGCGGGGTTACAAGGCGGTGGGTGTCCAAGTATTTGCTAAAACCCCATTTCACCTAATTTTCCTCACATAACCTTCTCTCATTTTCCCAGAATTGGCAAGTCTGAACTCTCAACTGATGTTTCACTGCCAATATGTTTCATTGTTTGTATCAATCATTAATTTATTGGTTGATCTAGTCCTGGACACACACAAATACACTGTGCACACACACACACACACACACACACACACACAATAGCAGGCAGCATCTAGACAGCTGCATTGGTTCAGCAAAAACCAGCAAAAAAGATCAAGAATGAGTATTTAAGTTTTGTGAATTGAGCACGAACTCAGATTACGTGTTGCAGACAGAAGGATGGGAAGATTACGCTCCTCCAGCAGGAAAGGATTATGTGACAATAATACAAACTGAACCCAAGACTTCTAATGTGACTCTACTGACCGTCTGACAGTAGAGTCACAGTTTAAAGAGCACAGTGAGTGAGTATGAGTGAGAGGTTCAATGTCTGGATCCAGGACCCTTCAGCGGTCTGCTGGCTGCTGGTGGGATGGAACCTGTGGTCAAAACAGGAGAAGAGCCTCACAGGTCTGACTTTCAGGCTCTCTGGTGCAGAGAAACTCTCCACCTCGGCCTCAGGAGGAGCCGGCCTGCTCCAAGCCGCTCTGCGTTTTCAGGCCCTAGATGTTCCCTGATCTGAAATAAAGGCTTTTAAACTTTGTCCTCCTCCTCTGCCTGAAGCCTTGTGCGGCTCATTTCCTGTTCTGACAACCGCAGGGGGGGGGGGGGGGGGGGGGGGGGGGGTGATAATGACACTGAGAAGTGAAACTGTTGGTCTCCTCTTCCCTTTTCACGTCCCACAGATTCAAACCTCAGCTGGACCCAGTTTACCGTTTTTCTTCCTGTATCTTACAAAGATATTATCTTTTTACTTGGGAAATGGAAAAAGATCAATCCAGTGTGTATCAACTTGTATGTATTTGAGAATTTTTTTTACTCCTAAAGTGAAGTTAAATACCAAATTCAGGGAACATAATGATAGGTTTGACAACAGATTTTCCACTCTGCGACACAGAAGTGTTATAAAAACCTGATTTGAGCCTGCAGTGTAAATGAAACCCTGTGACCTCTCAGCTACTTCTCCAGTAATCAGTGCATGTACGTGTGCATGTCCACTATATATGGTTATGAGTGGTTTTGAGTGTTCTTATAGGTGGACAACAGTATATGCTATCCATACGTGTTTCCATATTAGGTTAAGTTGGTTGGCTTTGTCTCAAGAAATCTCACAGTACAGCACAGACCATGTCAGGCTCAGTCCTTCCCGCAGCGACCCGGGTTCGGATCCAGCCTGCTGTCACTTGCTGCATGTCCTCCCCTCTCTCTCTCTCTCCCATACCTTCCTGTCTATCTCTCACACTATCGCTGTCTAATAAAGCATAAAAATGCCTAAAATAAATCTTAAAAAAAAAAAAAAGAAATCTCAACCTGTGGGTTTGAACTGAACCATGCATGTCTGAATAAAGAATCCACAGAAGACTCTTGAATCTTTGCTCATTCATTTTGACCCACAAGGGTGAAGCTTATTTTTCCCCTACAAGACCACTGGCATGGGGTGAATATCAGTGGTCACATAACACAGGTCTGTGTGTGTGTGTGTGTGTGTGTGTGTGTGTGTGTTTGTAAAGCATAACTCCAGTGCTGATGTCCGTTCCTAACGGGCCAACAGACGCTCCAAAACTCAACACAAAAGCACTCGAAGCCTGTCTGTCTGTCTCTACCTACTGACGCTCAGTCTGTGATGAGACGCAGGTAAGACTCACCTTCAGTCCTCCTGCAGTCTTGATGTTTCCTTGACTGTTGCACTTCCTTGGTTCCTCTCTGCCGTCTACATGCCGCCGCTGGGTAAAGTAGTGCCAAATACATACTGAAAGTTGTCAGGTCACGGATAAAATGACAATTAAACTAGATTGCTGTGATTGCTGTAAGCTGGCGTGGCGACCATTTTGAAATCTGAATGGAGTTTCTACTGTATACAGTGGCTGAGTTATAAACATCATGGAAGTGGATGGAAGGCCATAGACAGTCATGTATTTTATAACTCATACATGGCATCATTGTGAGCTTATGAACGGTTGATCAGTTTCCTCTGTATACAGTGGCTGAGTTATAAATACAATGGATTTCTATGGAATTCTATTTAATAATCAATAACTCAAATAGTATAAGGAGCATCATAAATAAAACACATCTACAAAGAATTCCGCACGTTTTGATATAAGAACGGTATGTGTAGCATGAACGGTTTTTGAGTTACAGGTGAGCAAAGAAACGCACGGAAAAAGAAGAAGAAGAAGAAGAAGAAGAAGAAGAAGTATGCAAGAGAACTACAGTAATATGCGTGTCTTATTGCAGCATAAATGTGTGAAAGAAGATGTGGTTTTGGGTGCTTTTGATTATTTTGGGAGCGTCCATTGGCAAGCAAGACGTCAGCTGCTCTACAGTGAAGCAACCGACCAGAAATCGGTCAGTATTGATCAGTATAGATCAGTATTGATGCACACTCTGTCAATACATTTCAAATCATTTACAGTGTTGTCGTTTTGCATGTTCTTTTGTTTTATCATTGACGTAACCACTATGGTAAGAAGGAAGGGGTTTTTTTATTTTTTTATTGTATATGTAGAAATTCTATGTTTGACCGGGGGGGGGTGTTAAAAAATTAGTCGTTAATGTACATTGTATTTCATAGTACCTGTTAAATGAATAAATAAGCTACATTTGATCAGTATGATGGAAAAAGATGGAAAATAGGGTTCAGGTCAAACAGACAGAGATTTGAGGAAGTATTCATACTGTGTGTGTGTGTGTGTGTGTGTGTGTGTGTGTGTGTGTGTGTGTGTGTGTGTGTGACATGGAGATATTTCACCACACGCATGTCAGACTGAACTCTGTCATGAGTGTCGATCCGTTCCTCAGTCCGACAGTAAAGCAGAAGTTTGAACCTGGGACTGGAGACATTTTGTTGTTCAGGATGAGACTGAATTAAAACTGTCATTCAGATCACACATTGTTTCCAAGCTGAAACTTAAATTAAGTTTCTTTTTTAGGAATAAATCCTGTTTCTCCCTCCAGGCAAGGAAACACTTGATTTCGGCAACTTTTTTTTTACCTTTATTGGACTACGGTGATCTGCTCTTTATGAATGCACCTGACCAGTGCCTAAAGAAGTTGGATACTGTAAACCACTGTGCTTTACGTTTAATTACTGGCTGTGGCAATCTCATACACCACTGTACTCTGTATGCTGCTGCTGAGTGTCTCTGTCTGTCCGCTGACCTTCGCATTGGTTGGCTTTTACATATAAATCTCTGCTTGGGCTGGTTCCTCCTTATCTGTGTACCTACATGTGTAGAAAAACAAAATCAATATGGCCTCACGGTACTCTACAGATGTTGGTCCCCAGAGTTAGAACAGAATTAGGCAAAAAAGCTTTTAAATACGCTGCCCCTTCTTCCTGGAATAATGTACAGAAGGACCTGAACTTGTCAGAGCTGATTACTGTGGGGGAATTTAAGTCAATTTTAAAGGATCGAGAAAATACTACTCTTGGTCAATGTGATTGCTCCTAAATTTTCACTGAAATCGTTTTAGAAAATTGTACCTGTTTATGCATCATAACTGGATTTTTGTCCTTGACCTTGTATTGCATATTAACTGGATGTGTGTGACAGTTGTATTTGTCTGTTTGTATTGTTTGTGTCTGTTGTTGTAACAATTATGCTGCTCTCTTGGCCAGGTCACTGTTGAAAAAGAGATTTTAATCTCTATGAGACTTTTACCTAGTTATATAAAGGATATATATAAAAATCTGAGGTTGGAGACTGGTGACTTTATAAATATCCAGAAAAACTGGCCGGGGAAAGGGAATGACAGACGTTCTTCTCTCCTCCAGCAGCTGCTATCAAGGAGCCTTTGAGCAAGGCACCAGGAAATGTGAACCTTCCCTGAATAAATAAAGGTTAAAAAACTGAGTAAATGACAGCTAAACCTGAGTTACATATAAAATAAATGAATAGAAGTGGTCTTCATGGCTGTAGAAAGTTTATTATGTTTAGAAAAATCAGAGTAAAATGATCCTTCACTTTGAGCTACAATGAATATCAAACTTGCGTAAAGCTTATTTTCCATCTGCATATACAGCTTCATAAGAAATACACACATAAACAGTATTGATACACCCATTAGAAGCATGTGTTTGTCTTTAAAAGGTGCATTAAGTAACCTATGACCTTTATTGATCTCTATCAGTGACCAATAAGAATTGCAAAAAAGTGTCTGGTAATAATTTACTAATTTACTTAACTCATTTATTTATTTACTTTTTTTACTACTTTTTTATTTTTATTTTTTTTAATTTTCTCTCCTTTTCTTTTTTTGTGAGGATATATTGTCATGTCATCATATTGTCGTGTGTTATGTGTATTACTTGCCTGTAATAAAAAAAAAAAAATTAATAATGGTGTTCATGTTAACTAAGGTATTAATTTATACATTATTTAACAGTTTATAAAGATGACTTTTAAATAAAGTATAAATTAATACCTTAGTTAACATGAACACCATTAGTAAGTTAAGCATTAACAGACCTGCCAACCTTGGGAAAATATTTTGAGAACCACAATAGTGTAACGCTTAGTTCACACGCTTTCGCACCACTTCGCTTTGCACACGCTCATTTCCACACTCATCACCATATCGTCAAGTTATTCAACATATAAAATCAGCTAAAACAATACAATCATATGTTCTTGAGAAGAATTCCTTTTATTTGCAATGGGGGGGTTGTTTCTTTTCCTTGAAATTATCCTAGAGTAGGCTAAGTTATAGCCAGTGGTGGAAAGTAACTAAGTACATTTACTCAAGTACTATACTTAAGTACAACTTTGAGGTACTTGTACTTTACTTGAGTATTTCCATTTGATGCTACTTTGTACTTATACTCCACTACATTTTAGAGGGAAATATTGTACTTTTTTACTCCATTACATTTATTTCACAGCTATAGTTACGAGTTACTTTTCAGATCTATATTTTATATTTAAAACATTTGATCATCTTTATCTCATTTGATCATCTTTATCTTTTTAAAATAACTATAAAATAGCATTGTTATAGATTAGACTACCCAAAAGTGTAGCTAAATTGTCAAGATTAGCTTCACGTTGACAACTTTAAAATGCTGCTTACATGTACATGTATGTCAATAAATCAGTATTAATATTCCAATAATTTATGAAAAATATAACTCTCTAAATGGGGACAGTTTGCATAATGAGTATGTTTACTTTGATACTCTAAGTACATTTTGCTGCCAATACTTATGTACTTTTACTGAAGTAAGATTTTGAATGCAGGACTTTTACTTGTAATGGAGGATCTTTACTACTTTTACTTAAGTAAAAGATCTCAGTACTTCTTCCACCATTGGTTATAGACTACACAGTGCCAACACACACACACACACACACACACTTTGCCAACTTAAATGCCTGGTGAACAAGCAAGCTAGCTTGAAAATTACGTAACATTAGGCTAACGTTATTAACGTTAAATATTTTCCCAAGGTTGGCAGGTCTGCGTTAACTTAAGTTAACTCAATTCACAATTTCAACTTTCCACACCCCCCCCCCCCCCCAACAAACTGACTAAGTAACATATTAAAATAAACTTTCATACCTGTTGGTACAGAGCTCACTGATAACTGAGGTAAATAACAAAAACACTGAAGAAAAAACAGCTAAAACAAGCTGAAGTGTGGCGCTGTGGAGCTGAACGTGACGAAGACCACCGGCCTCCTTCACTCCGCCCTTCATCGACGAGCAGCTGAAAATAACAGCAGAAACTCAAATGAAGAGTTTCACAAAACCCTTTTTTTTTTCAAGTGCCATTTTTTTCGTAACTTTAGTCTTAAGAAAAAAAAAGGAAAAAAAGCTATTCTCAAAAACAGTTCTTATATATTTTCTTAACTTTCTTATGTTTCTTCCTAAAACATAACTTATTCCGAAAATACTTAGGAATAAATGGTATTCTTGAAATGAAAGTTGTCAAATTTGTTCTTGATTTTTTTCTTAACTTTAAGACGGCCCTTCACCTGTCTTAAAACACCTACAGTGAAAAGGTAAGCCTCTAATATCATATATTTAAACACATTTTAGACAAGTAGGTTATAGTTCAAAGTCTTCATAGGTTCCCCTACACCTAACATTAAAGAACCAATATGTAATATATTTACTGTACTAAATCATAAAATGACCATGATATGTCATCAGAGATTAAGGAAACATGCTAACAATGCTACAGCCAGTATGTTCTCCTTTGAAACTTCCGTTCCGGAGCGGAACGTCTGTTTGTGTTTTGGTCTGTGTGACTCCCCCTACTGCCCATTTCCACACCCCGGGTTGCCAGATATGAAACAAATTGGCACGCAAACACAGCGTACTGCAGCCATGGAAGCAAGCAAACGAACCGGATCGAGTGAGATGGATTCTACCCGACCGAAAAAACCTTGTCCTCTTTCGAAAAAACTCCACGACCAGAGCTGTGGTAAAATACGGGTAAATATCAGAGATGCATTTGAAAGCTGGAGACTGTGAACATATCTTATCCAACATTTACTATCCTGATGCTACGAGCTGCAGCTAATGGAAAATGCTACCGCTAACAAACTTGACTAAACACAAATCAAGTAACATAATGGGAGTATGGAGTTGTATTAAACGTGGCGATTACGGCCGGTCAAGCCGACAGAAGGCAGGACGCATGAACCGGACACAGGACGTCAGAACCAGACGCCAAATGCGGACTAAACGACACGATTACAACCTGCACACACACTGGATATGAGGAACACCGTGGTCTGCTGATAAATGTAAGTCACTATGATACCGTAGTTTCATTCCCTTCTGTACCACCTGTCTGTCGGCAGCCGGCTATGTACAGACAAAGTGAAGCTAATTTGCTAGGCTAGGTTAACGTTACATACCGTAGCTTAGTAGCTGTACAGGAGCCTGACCGGAGTCTCTGGTCTGCCGTGCTGCAGGGGGCCGGGGAACGGGAACTTCAAGCCGAACGATCCGCGGGGTTCCCAGGAGCTCCGGGTGTCGCGCTCCCCTCCCTCTCCCTCTCCCTCTTACCTCTTTTAGCCTCGTCTGTTATAGGCTTCTTGTTTTGTTTTGGTGCAGAAGTTCCAGCAGTCAGAGTCCTGTCTTCCATGTTACCACTATCTACCAGACTGATTAGCTTCACGCTCTTCAATCTATGAACATGGAAACTGCGTCTGTTTTCTTTCTGTTTTCACCTGGCAACCCGTGTGAGCTTCGAGTCCGGGGAGGAGGGGGTGGGGGGAGACAACTCTCTCCAATGTTCTGATTTTGGACTGCAGTACCCATTTTAAACGCTGGGTGTCATTGTTACATATAGGGCCTTTAAGATGAACATTTATTGTAAAGCTTTATTTGGTGTAGGGCCAGGTAGGCCTCTGTCTCATGTCTGTTGAAAATAAGCTGCAAATTTTACAGTTACCAACAGCAACCAATGTTTAAATCTTTGCTCTAGTTGCTATAAATAGGTTTTTCCCCAATTGTTTTGTGGATGGAAGCACCTCCTAGCCTCCTAGCCTTGTCTCCTAGCCTCCTAGCCTTGTCTCCTAGCCTCCTAGCCTCCTAGCCTTGTCTCCTAGCCTCAATGGCAGTAAGCCTAAAGTTTATTAACCAGAATTAATTCAGGCCCTATTTTGAGAAGTTGGAAAATTAAAGAAATTTGTAAGAAATGAGACTGTTACTAAGTAAATATTGAGGAATTGCACTTAAGAGCCTTCTTAAGAACTTCCTAAAATTTCCTCTTATGTCATTTCTTAAGATCTATCTTAAGAACACATTGGTGAATCCGGCCCCTGGTCAGTTTTGTAAGCCAAAAATCTCAGCAGCTGGATGAGCAATTGATGAGTCAGCGGTATTTCTCAATGACAGACATGCCCTGGTGTGTTTGCGCCTTACTTCACGCACCTTCACGGTCCAGAGAGGAGGTGCGTGTGGGCGGACTCGGCGGGACCGTCCCCCGTCTCCAGCGCCCGCCCCACGTTCTGCCAGAAGACCCCGGGGTGCCGGCCGGCCCGGGGCCAGCTCAGGTAGGTGCGTCTCTTCAGCAGCTTCCTCATGCGGTAGCAGGGAGGCAGCCGCCGGGCCGGGAGCTCCTCCAGAAACACCAGGATCAACACGTCCTTCTGCTCGTCAAACAGGCGGAAGCTGCACACACACGGGACAGGACGCACGGTTCGGAGAGTTAAACGGACCGAGCGGCTCGGGGAAGCGGGAAGAGATAGAGCGAGAAGTCAGAGGCGACCGCTCGGCTAAATTTAGGAAAACTGCTTTTGGACAGTCAGCATTTTCAGTCAGAGCAGCAGGTGAATGAACTCAACTCCCAGATCAGAGAATGCAGCTTCAGGATTTTTAAAGCAACACTTAAAACATGGCTCAAGACAAATCAGTCATGTGATCACTGATCTAAACCTTTGTATGGAACAAACTGTTTTCCAACATGGAGACTATAATGTATATTTTGTATGACATTTTGTTTTCTATGTGATGTACTGTTTGTAAACTTTGCTAATTGTATTGTTTTTAATTGTTTGTATTGTATTGTTTGTATTGTTTTTTAATATCCTCCTGCCCAGGGACTGCAGATGTAACTTAGCTATATAGCTAACTCTGGCCCAACAGTTGTGTTGGGTATGGCTGCTGTTAAATAAACTAATAAACTAATAAACTAAACTAAACTGCTGTATGTGAGAACAGAGAGGCGGCGCCCCCACCTGGCCATCTGGATCTCCCTGGAGCACCACTCGCTCTCCAGGTAGCGCCGGCTGATCACACAGATGGTCTTCCTGCTGCCGTAGATGGCCTCCGTAATGTTCTCTATGATGGGCTTACCTGGGGAAGCGACGGGAAGAAGATTCAAGATTCAAGATTAACTTTATTGTCCCACAAAGTGGAAAATTTGGCTTGGGCTTTCACCCACGCTGCAGCCGTAAAAGACGAAACATTCCACATACAAAAAACATACAAAGATGTTAGTAAATAAAAACATACAGCAAGGTTCCTAAAAGCACCTATAGACAAACAGAATCACATCAATAAAAGCAAAGATCTGCACAAATCTCCAGCGTCCATCTTGGCCTCGTCCTTTTCTTATCTGCTGCTATTTAAAAGTTTTATTGACAAAGGGATAAATTAATTTTTAAATCTATGTAATCTGCAACAAGGGACTCTGAACCTCCTCCCAGAGGGCACTAGCTGATACTCAGCCTGTAGAACATGGGATGGGTCAGTAACTCTCCTGTTGGCTTGCCTTAGTGTCGCCTGTTTGTAAGTAAACTGCAGGGACGATGCTGTCTTACCGCTATAATCTTCCATGCGGTCTGCATCAATCGGACCAGTTTGGACTTTAGTTGCACAGAGAGTGTACCAAACCAAGCTGTGATGCTGCATCTGATAAGGCTCTCTAAAACTGTCTGATAAAAGACTAATATAAATTTTTTATCAACACCGTGAACTCTAAGTCGACACAGGAAGTGCAGTCGTCGTTGTAATCGGCTACAGAGACCGTCCACATGGGTGTTCCAGGTTAATGAGTTGTCAATAAAAACACCAAGGTGTCTGTATGAGGAGACCTGCGACATGGTTTCATCGTGGATGACCACAGGCCTGTGGCGACCGAAAATTACCGATTTCTACTGAATGAAGATTTAATAATCCCCCCTGCCGCTCTCCTTAGCTCTGATTGGCCTCCTCTTTACTTTGCTCTGACACAATCAATCTGAGGTCACAGCAATAGTGTCCAGGCGCGGCGGCTCTGACCTTTGACCTGCTTACTGTTGGTTCTCCATCATATTGAGACCGTCTCTCCACCCTTACATATTCCATATGTGCGGGGACTGTTGACATGGGTATATACTGTAAGGATAATGTGGGTGTGGCCTCGCTGATTCCTTGGTTTCCATGACCACAGACCACCAAAAGGCTAGATGGCAGTTGTGCTTTGTTAGAACGGAAGAAATAACATCATAAGTAGCGGCGTTTACATTCTCTAAAAGTCATTTAGACCATCTGGGACACTAAAACTCTCCAGTAAAACACAGGACAATTAAATTCTTAGATGGGTTATCAGCTCCTTAAGGTAAGTGAGGCAGGTTTTATTGCAGGTTACAGACTGACACCCTTCATCATATTGGTGATAGGCAACACTGACTGGCCGATATCCGATTTTTATTGACAGGCCAATATCAGCAAACCAACATATTGGTCTGATCTTCAACCAGGCACTGAGAGCTAAAAAAGGATGTGAAACCTCCACTGTGGCTAGAAATCCTTTAAAAACAGATAGAAGATAGAACCAACTCTACTCTCAATACAGTTCTGAGAGGAAGAGGATAAGAGACAGACAGACAGGCAGACAGACAGACAGACAGACAGACAGACAGACAGACAGACAGACAGACAGGCAGACAGGCAGACAGACAGACAGTCTCTACCTGGTTGGAAGTCTCTGTGGTGCAGACAGAGCCTCCAGCCCTGCTCTCCTTCCAGCACCGGCAGCATCTCTCGGTGGACCCAGGCCTCATCCTGAACGTTGTAGGAGACGAAAGCGTCGTAGCGGAGAGGAGCTCCCGTCTTCCTCCTCCTGCTGTCATACAGGAAGGCCAGGAAGAGGTAGTAGGCGTAGGCCAGCTGCCACCTCAGCAGGTGGTAGATAAAGGATGTGAGGAGAGTTAGCACAATCACACAAGTGCTGCAGATGTAGCAGAGGAAGTTAGCGTCCATCCAACAGGAGTGGCTGTCAAAGTCTAGAAACTTGGTTCCCCTTTCACTAAGAGGATAGGTGCAGGTGTACTGGTGGCCGTTAACAACCTGTGTTTGATTGTTGCTCTGCACCCACTGGTTAAAGCCAGAGCTAGAGCAGTCACAACTGAAAGGGTTACCAAGCAGGTCCAGATATGTTAGGGCAGGGAGGGAATGGACGACGGTCTCATTGATCACCGTCAGATCGTTCTGACTCGCTTTCAACCAAGTCAGTCCACTCAGGTTGGCCCGGGCCAGGAAATCCAAGGACCTGAGTTTACTGTTGGAAAGATCCAGAGCCTGCAGGTTTGGGATTGGCTGAAACAGTTCAGGGCTCAGATCTGACAGATCACTGCGGCTGATCAGAAGACTCTTCAGCTGAGGAGTGTGTTTAAATGTGTCTGGGTCCGGTGAGCTGATGAAGAAATTCTCAGCTGCAAAGTGCTCTAAAGACTTCAGGCCCTTGAGCAGATCTGGTGAGATGTGAGAGTGATGATCATCGAAAACTTTCATTATAAGCATCTTCAAGGAAGATAAATATGTGAAAGGTGGCGTGTTGTTCACATGAGAGCTTCTGATGCTCCAGGCAAAAGTGAGATGAAGTGTTAGATTTTCTAAGTGTCGCAGTCCTGTGAAAAAGCCTGGTCTGTCCAAACTGTAAGTGTCTATTGACAGACTGAGAGTCCTGAGATCATCCAGTCCTTCAAAAGCCCCCTTTTCCACATTCAGATATGTGTCTGATTCTAAATCCAAAGACCTGAGGGAAGACAAATTTCTAAAATCTCCTTTTCTGATTGTCCTGAAACCATTCCTATGTAAATTCAAAACTTCTAGTTTCGGTAAGCCGAGTTGGAAGGTATTTCCAAGAGTGAAAACATTGTTTTCTCCAATATTTAAGACTTTCAAACCATTCAAATTTTGAAAAACACATCCTTTGAGTTCTGAAATGCGATTGTGGTTGAGGTTAAGTTCTGTCAATCCTATCAGATTCAGGAAGTCGGAGCAACCTAGCTCACTGATAAAATTCAAACTCAGATCTAGGATTTCAAGTGTGGAGACGCCTCTGAGGGCAAGAGGCACTTTAGACAGTCCGTTTCTGTCGAGGCTCAGACGCCTGAGCTGCTTCACTGATCTGAGCGAGTCCTCAGACAGCTCAGTCAGATCGTTAACTGATAGATCCAGTTCAGTAAGCTGAGAGCAAGACTGCAGCAGTTCATCGTCCACCCTGCCAATCTTATTCGAGCTCAGATCAAGATTTCTCAGCGCGGGAATTTGGCAGGCGATGTCTACCAGACCGTCCTCTATCCACTCCTCCATGTAGTTCAGTAATAGATATTCCACTGAGTCAGCGGTCCGCAGCACCTCGATGTAGGCGTCAAAACTAATTTCACTTCCTCTCAAGTATAAATAAGTTAAGCTCCTTAGAAAAGACTTGTCCGGTACGTCCCACTCAAAGTTTCTGCTGCATTTGGACAGGTCCATACTCTGAAGATGAGGAAAGATGTCTCTTGTGATGCTGAACTTGTTCAATGGATTCAATCTTAAGGCCAACACTCTGAGCTCTGAGGAGAAGTTAAACGGCAGGTCATTGGATTGAAAAGAGGTGAAGTGGTTATATCCGAGGTCCAAGTCATGTAAGCTTGGTAGTCGTAAGAGAGGCATAATGTCAGCCATCTGCTGTAGCTGGTTAGAGCCCAGCGATACTGTCCGTAAGCTCAGCAGCGACTGAAACGCCAAGGGAGCGATATATTCAATGTGGTTTCTATCCAGTGATAGCACTACTAAACTGGACAGCCCCTGAAACATTTTGTCTGTCAGGTTTGTAAGTTTATTTTCCCACATGAGAAGCACCCTTAACTCTGCCAAGTCTGCAAAAGCTCCATCATCTATACGCGAAATCAAATTAAAGTTCAGCTCTACAACTCTGAGCTTTGATAAATATCTAAAATCTGTCCCGCTGATCTTCAAAAGGCGATTTGACGAGAGATCTAGCCGCACTGCGTCTCTGGGAATGTCGTCGGGAACGGCGGTGAGGTCATGACCCTTGCATGAAACCCAAGCATCGGCCACACGGCCAGAGTAAGACACAGTGCAGTTTTTCAGTGAGTAAGCCAGCAAGGGGTTAAGATGAAGCAGGCAGGACAGAAGGAGGACAGGGAAACTCCGGAGAAAGTCCGGAGACCGACGTCCCGTCCCCGGCCTGGCGATCATCCTGCTGAGTCACCCTGAGGCGGAGATTAGCTGCTGACCTGAAGAGGATAGAAAAGGAAAAAAACACTCACTCTACAGTAGAGTTTTAATGCGACATCTAGTGTGGCCCGAGATGGCGAGGGGCAAGATGTTCGCCTGGAGGAGGATGCTACAGGTGGGAAGTAAGCTAGCCAGCGTTTATTCTATTTCTAATTCACATCATTGTAACTTCACATTTATATTCACTGCATATGAAAGCTGAGAGGTGAGAAGTGAGAGATTTCATTGTGACATTAGGAACCAGGGACCGGATAAGAAAAAAAAATCTTCTGAAGTGCCATTTTTTTTCTTAACTTTACTCTTAAGAAAAAAAATAGGAAAAAATGCTGTTCTCAAAAACAGTTCTTATATATTTTCTTAACTTTCTTCTTATGTTTCTTCCTAAGAAAAACTTAGGAATAAATGGTATTCTTGAATTGCAAGTTCTCAAATTTGTTCTTGATTTTTTTCTTAACTTTCAGACGGCCCTTCACCTGTCTTAAAACTCCTACAGTGAAAAGGTAAGCCTCTAATATCATATATTTAAACACATTTTAGACAAGTAGGTTATAGTTCAAAGTCTTCATAGGTTCCCCTACACCTAACATTAAGATGAACATTTATTGTAAAGCTTTATTTGGTGTAGGGCCAGGTAGGCCTCTGTCTCATGTCTGTTGGAAATAAGCTGCAAATTTTACAGTTAACAACAGCAACCAATGTTTAAATCTTTGCTCTAGTTGCTCTAAATAGGTTTTTCCCCAATTGTTTTGTAGATGGAAGCACTTTGGGTTGCCTCCTAGCCTTGTCTCCTAGCCTCCTAGCCTTGTCTCCTTATCTCCTAGCCTCAATGTCAGTAAGCCTACAGTTTATTAACCAGAATTAATTCAGGCCCTATTTTGAGAAGTTCTTAAGTTGGAAAATTAAAGAAATCCGTAGGAAATGAGACTGTTACTAAGAAAATATTGAGGAATTGCACTTAAGAGCCTTCTTAAGAACTTCCTAAAATTTCCTCTTATGTCATTTCTTAGGATCTATCTTAAGAAATCATTTCGTAAGATCTATCTGGTTGACACCCAGGCATGAAGCTGACATCTTTTTCATGAAGCACTTTCAACATTTTACCAGCTGTCTAGACCTTCTGGAATGAAAGAGGACTCCAGACAGCTGTTAACTCACCAGCCGCTTTCACCAGCTGATCAGCCAACTAGATTTTTTATAATAGAAAATTTTGGTAACACTTTACAATAAAGGTCACTAAGTTAAGGGTTACTAATACTTAATGCTTAATAAGGGTTAGTTAATGCTTAATAATCATTAACTAACCCTTAATTAACAGTTAATTAATGTGTAATTTACTAATGGTGTTCATGTTAACTAAGGTATTAATTTATACATTATTTAATAGTTTATAAAGATGACTATTAAATAATGTATAAATGAATACCTTAGTTAACATGAACACCATTAGTAAATGATACCAGACACATTAGTTAACTGTTAATTAAGGGTTAGTTGCTTATTAAGCATTAACTAACCCTTAACTTAGTGACCCTTATTGTAAAGTGTTACCTATTAGTTAGACTAACTTAACTGAACTTATTTAGACTAACTTAATGAACTAATTTAGACTAACTTAATCAACTTATTGAACTTATTTAGACTAACTTAACTGAACTTATTTAGACTAACTTAATCAACTTATTTAGACTGACTTAATCAACTTAACTGAACTTATTTAGACTAACTTAATCAACTTATTTAGACTGACTTAATCAACTTAACTGAACTTATTTAGACTAACTTAATCAACTTAATGAACTTATTTAGACTAACTTAATGAACTTATTTAGACTAACTTAATCAACTTAATGAACTTATTTAGACTAACTTACTGAACTTATTAAGACTAACTTACTGAACTTATTTAGACTAACTTAATCAACTTAATGAACTTATTTAGACTAACTTAATCAACTTAACTGAACTTATTTAGACTAACTTAATCAACTTAACTGAACTTATTTAGACTAACTTAATCAACTTAATGAACTTATTTAGACTAACTTACTGAACTTATTTAGACTAACTTGTTGAACTTATTTAGACTGACTTATTGAATTTATTAAGACTAACTTACTGAACTTATTTAGACTAATGAACTTATTTAGACTAACTTAATCAACTTAACTGAACTTATTTAGACTAGCTTAATCAACTTAACTGAACTTATTTAGACTAACTTAATCAACTTAATGAACTTATTTAGACTAACTTACTGAACTTATTAAGACTAACTTACTGAACTTATTTAGACTAATGAACTTATTTAGACTAACTTACTGAACTTATTTAGACTAACTTGTTGAACTTATTTAGACTGACTTATTGAATTTATTAAGACTAACTTACTGAACTTATTTAGACTAATGAACTTATTTAGACTAACTTAATCAACTTAACTGAACTTATTTAGACTAGCTTAATCAACTTAACTGAACTTATTTAGACTAACTTAATCAACTTAATGAACTTATTTAGACTAACTTACTGAACTTATTAAGACTAACTTACTGAACTTATTTAGACTAATGAACTTATTTAGACTAACTTACTGAACTTATTTAGACTAACTTGTTGAACTTATTTAGACTGACTTATTGAATTTATTAAGACTAACTTACTGAACTTATTTAGACTAATGAACTTATTTAGACTAACTTAATCAACTTAACTGAACTTATTAAGACTAACTTACTGAACTTATTTAGACTAATGAACTTATTTAGACTAACTTAATCAACTTATTTAGACTAACTTACTGAACTTATTTAGACTAACTTGTTGAACTTATTTAGACTAACTTATTGAACTTATTTAGACTAACTAATGAACTTATTTAGACTAACTTAATCAACTTATTTAGACTAACTTACTGAACTTATTTAGACTAACTTGTTGAACTTATTTAGACTAACTTATTGAACTTATTTAGACTAACTAATGAACTTATTTAGACTAACTAATGAACTTATTTAGACTGACTTACTGAACTTATTTAGACTAACTTGTTGAACTTATTTAGACTAACTAATGAACTTATTTAGACTAACTAATGAACTTATTTAGACTAACTTAATCAACTTATTTAGACTGACTTACTGTACTTATTTAGACTAACTTGTTGAACTTATTTAGACTAACTTATTGAACTTATTTAGACTAACTAATGAACTTATTTAGACTAACTAATGAACTTATTTAGACTGACTAACTGAACTTATTTAGACTAACGTACAGATCGTCTTTTCCCCCCTGCCGACACCTCATGCAGACAGAAAAAGGCTGAGAAATGAAAAGAGGAAGAAGAGCTGTGTGTGGTGAAACAGATTCACTGAAAACTGCAGTATTCACATAACAGATACTATCTGAAAACAACAGGATGAAAGAAGGCTGAAGCTGAGAAAACGAGACGAGGCTGCTTCTACAGCAGTGATGTAGAAAGCAGCTGAACAACAACCACCAATACACTGCAAAAAGCAAAATCTAAGTAAGATGAAATATCTTAAATCAATATATGCTTGTTTTTTGTCTGACAAGATATTTCTTCTTACCAGGCAGTTTTTATGTTAGAGCATTTCACTTGTTTCAAGCTTTTTTGTCCTTCATTATCTTATTAAGACATTATAACTTGTTTCTGAGATTTTGAGTAACTTAATGCTTGAAACTAGAATTACCAGAATGATAAAGCACTGACAAATACAAAACTGATTTGTCAAAGTCAGAATTTCTTATTTCAAGCATCTTATCCTTTTCATCTCTTCGCATATTAAGAACAGATATGACCAAATGGAATTCACAGACAAGCATCAGTTTCCTTCCTGCAGTTTGCCTCACAGGATCCAAGCCTCACACACCTGACACCAGTTCAGTTTAACGCTCCTCACTGTGTGTGTGCCATGAGTTCAGCTCATTAAGACTCAAGTCAGCTGGAACAGGAGCTGAACTCTGCAGAGGTCTACCTGTCTCCCCCCTCACCTGTCTCTCCTCCCAGCCTGTCTCCAGTCCTGGTCTTCTTCTCTCCAGTCGACTGGGTGACAGAAAACCCAGCGGCCTCCTCTTGCATCACGCTCCTGGCTGCCAGATCATGGGGTTTGTCCATCCAGATCTTCTCAGCCAATGAGCTGCGACCGCATGGGGAGTGACATGTTGGATTGGAGCGAGTCATGTAGGCGTGTCAGCCAATGATCAGAGAGGAGCTCCTTCTTCTTCTTCTTCTTCTTCTTCTTGGCTTTATCTGCAGCGTGTGGTTTGAAGCCACGCTGCCATCTAGTGAAGAAGACGGTATTGTATGTTATGAGATCAATGCATGTGAGGAAACAAAAGTATGATCATGGAATCAATATTTAGCATTTGTTACACACACACACACACACACACACACACACACACACACACATTCAGGTAAGTCTTTTCTCTGTAGATGTCAGCCGGGATGCATGAATGAGCTTTGAAAACATGCAGCAGTATTTATCATTTATTAATTTAATTTCTTTATTTGTAAGGGACCATGTACAATGTTAAACATGAATGTTACCATCAGTGGTGGAAAGTAACTAAGTACATTTACTCAAGTACTGTACTTAAGTACAATTTTGAGGTACTTGTACTTTACTTGAGTATTTCCATTTTATGCTACTTTGTACTTATACTCCACTACATTTTAGAGGAAAATATTGTACTTTTTACTCCATTACATTTATTTCACAGCTTTAGTTACTTTTCAGATGGAGATTTGACACAATGGATAATATAACAAGCTTTTAAAATACAACACATTGTTAAAGATGAAACCAGTGGTTTCCAACCTTTTTGGCTTTTGATGTCTTACAAAAAGCAGTGTGTAGTCGGGTCACATTTCAGATGTCTATGAGTTGTTAACAGCTCCACCAAATAGTGATTTTTCCCTCTAAACCTCACATGGTTTCATTTCAATAAAAATATACTTTTCAGATCAATATTTTATATTTAAAACATTTGATCATCTTTATAAAATAACTATAAAATAGCATTGTAATAGATTAGACTACCCAAAAGTATAGCTAAATTGTTAAGATTAGCTTCACGCTGACAACTTTAAAATGCTGCTTACATGTACATGTATGTCAATAAATCAGTATTAATATTCCAATAATTTATGAAAAATATAACTCTCTAAATGGGGACAGTTTGCATAATGAGTACGTTTACTTTGATACTCTAAGTACATTTTGCTGCCAATACTTATGTACTTTTACCTAAGTAAGATTTTGAATGCAGGACTTTTACTTGTAATGGAGTATCTTTACTTTGTTGTATTGATACTTTTACTGAAGTAAAACATCTCAGTACTTCTTCCACCACTGGTTACCAGTGGATGTTTTGTACCAGAGTTTCCATCTGCAGTCCCTTGGCAGGTTACAACTGAAAACAGACATACAATCCACACACACACTAACACACACACTAACACATAATAGACACCAGACACTGAAGTGAACATATTTTAAAGACCAGGGCAAAGTGCATGTGCTTTAAACATGAACTCAGTTACAGTCAAACTAGCGGCTGCATGTTTGCTTTAAACCAGATTTTTAATCCTTTAAGCCTTTAAAACTGCTGAAGAAGCTGCGACTCTTAATATGAGCCAGAAGACTGTTCCACTGTTCAGTTCCTCAACACACAGCTGACAGACGGAGTTTAAACAGCTGAGCACCAGGAACAAGAACCTCTCTGTCTCCACCTGCTGGACTGAAGGTGGAGACACACTCAGGGCAGGAACATGGAGTCAGCTGTGGAAATAGTAGTAATAGCAGTAGTAGTAGTTGTTCGGTCGCTTGTTTTGTCACACCTGGAGTACTGCCCGGTCATCTGGTCAAGTGCTGCTGAAAAACATCTAAAAAAAAACTTCAAATTGCACAGAACAGAGCAGCCAGATTAGTTCTTCATTGTTCTTTCCGTGCTAATGTGTGTGAGATGCATAAACGATAATCTTGGCTAACTGTGGAGGCTAAATTAAAATCTAGTTTTCTGTTATTCATGCAAATGTCATCTGGAATAATACACTTTTGTGAAAAACTAGTACTGGTTTTTGTCATGGGTATATGACACATCAAGTCAGACTGGTCATCTGGTAGAACCTAGTCCACGAACAAATTGTATGATGAGAACTGTTCTTTATCTTTATAGAGGTTCTTCTGCCTGGAACATGCTCCCACCAACATCACACAGATCAAAAACAGATTTTCTTTCAAAAAGTCACTAAAACAAAAATTGATGAATCTCAAATAGCTGTTATTGCATTGTTGCAGTTTTGGAACCTTTTTGTTTGTTTTTATTTATTTTTTTGGTACCGTGTGTTTGTGACAATTTTGCTTTTGTTTCCATTATAGGTTACTGCTATTTATTGTTTTATGTGTAGAGTCATTTCATTTATTTTCTGATCTTTATATTTGGCTTATATGGCCTTTTCTTGTTGATACTGTGTGATTTCAAGTCTTTTTATTGTTGTTGTTTTTGTGTGGACCCCATAGCAACCACTTTGTGGAAGGTAATGGGGATCCAAATAAAGAATAAAGAAAGAAGAATAGTAGAAGTAGTAGTAGTAACAACAAAGCTTAATAGATGCTGCCTGTTTGAAAACTATGAATAGATATAGCAGACTGTACAATGAAAGCATGCCAACTTATTAAAATATCTATGCAATTCAAACACACTGTGCATGATGTGAAAACACATGCAGTGTGACAGACAGAAGCCTTTCAGGCCAGGACAGCTTCTGTCTGCAGGGGGATTCTCTGCATTAACATCAGGTTCAATGAAATGTGGAGAAAAACGACAAAGCTGCTGGAAATCACAGAGGGGCGAAAACTTCCTCACAGCACTGGATGTCACTTCATTATTAAGGTTGGCAACACTTTCCTCTAGAAGAAATCGCCTACAGAAAGTAGCCACAAGGGTAACAACACGTTACACACACACACACACACACACACACACACACACACACAGCCTAAAATGCCAGATTAAAAGGCGTTAGATACCAATCGAGACAATATCATGTGCTCATCAGGGAGAAAGCAGGCACAATATCTTCCTGTCAGATATCCTCGTCAAAGTTTAAATTATCTTCTTATGTTTTATCGAGATAATTTTCATGAAAGCGAATAAATTATCCTAAATAAATAAACAGATTCAGATGCCGAGGTAATACAAGAGCAAGACAAAACGTTCATGAATAGGCTACTTGTTCATATAATGTAGGCGAGTCTTATTTAATCACAGAGGAAAATCTTTAGTGTTCAAAATAAAGTCGGAGTGAATCCGCCAGTTTTGTCTTTTCACAGCTAAAATGTATCTGAAACAACACGATGTCGATGTTAGTTAGAGCTGTGGAGTCTGAAATGAAGCTAACAGACTGTAGACTCACCTCTCCTGGTGAAAACTGTCTCACTCGCTGTCTCCCTTTCCTCATCCTCCCTTTTCCTTTCTTTCTTTTCTCTTCTGAAAATCAGGCGGACACTTTGGAGGCTGCAAAATTAATTAAAGGAATAGTTCACCCAAAAATGAAACTTCTGTCATCATCTCCTCCCCCTCATGCCAGTTGAAACACAGGTGAAATGTGTTATTCCATATAACACACAGGGAGGCTGCAGCACAACTCCATAGCAGCCTTCTCCAAAACAACTGAAGTCAATGGGGACCTGTTCTTTAGAGCTCCAAAACAAAAACAGACAAACAATCACACTGTGAATAGAAAGACCTATACACCATTATTTGTTGCAAATCAATCAGCTGTAGTTCAGATTTGCACTAAATGATGGTGTAAATATACTGTAGGTCTTTGTGGAACTCTGAAGAACTGGTCCCCACTGACTTCAGTTGTTTTGGAGAAGGCTGCTATGGAGTTGTGCTGCAGCCTCCCTGTGTGTTATATGGACTAACAAACTTCACCTGTGTTTCACCTGGCATGAAGGGGAGGAGATGATGACAGAGTTTTTATTTTTGGGTGAACTATTCCTTTAATTCATTCTTTTCTAATCCTGTTTTTAATGCTGCTTGCATGTGAGTCACTTCTCCAGCCAGGCGCCGGGAATCCCCGTTGTACTCGTGACGTCACACTGTGGGGGTGCCAATAAAAGACTTTGACGCAGCAGACTGAGCATGTGCTGACCACACACTGAGAAAGATGTAGAGCTGAGCAACTAAGTGAGTATTGGTGAACAGTTGGGGAGCAATTACAGACCGGTCTCTATTATAGCCAGTTCAGACAGGCTTTTAGAGACCAGGACATGGAGGGGCTTGGAAAAAAGGGGAAGAGGACCAAGGAGGAGACAGTCAAATCTGACGCCGTTTATCATGACAGTGACAATCTCGTCCATCATGACAATGACGATCTCCAAAATCGGAATAAGGACTTGAAAGAAGATAAATATCTCTGCAAACAGACTGAGATGCTCCCACAAGTGAAGCAGATGTACCAAGAATGTGAGATGCTAAAACAGTCGCTTGGCAGAGAGCAGGCCTCGAGGATCCAGGAGCAGACCAAACTTGACACCTGCAAGGAGTTCAAAGACCTCCGTAAAGAACTGGAGGCGGTCAAAGCATCCCTCTGCAGCGAGTGTGCCTCCTGCTGTAAGAAGCAGATCGAGCTTGAAGCCTGCAAGAAGGAGCTGAAAGACCTCCGTAAAGAACGGGACAAGGTCAATGAACAGTTCCGCAGCATGAGGCACTTCTGCGACAAGCAGGAGAGAAAACTCGAGGTCTGTGAGGCAGACAGGAACACCCTCCACAGAGGAATGAAGGAGGAAAAGCCTTGAGCAACCAAGCGCTGGCCATTAAGCTCAAGGCCTCTGAAATGGCGAAAGAGGCCCTCTGTCAAGAGAAGGAGGCCCTCTGTCAAGAGAAGGAGGCACTCCGTCAAGAGAAGGAGGCCCTCTGTCAAGAGAAGGAGGCACTCCGTCAAGAGAAGGAGGCACTCCGTCAAGAGAAGGAGGCCCTCCGTCAAGAGAAGGAGGCTCTCCGTCAAGAGAAGGAGGCCCTCCGTCAAGAGAAGGAGGCACTCCGTCAAGAGAAGGAGGCACTCCGTCAAGAGAAGGAGGCCCTCCGTCAAGAGAAGGAGGCCCTCTGTCAAGAGAAGGAGGCACTCCGTCAAGAGAAGGAGGCACTCCGTCAAGAGAAGGAGGCCCTCCGTCAAGAGAAGGAGGCTCTCCGTCAAGAGAAGGAGGCCCTCCGTCAAGAGAAGGAGGCACTCCGTCAAGAGAAGGAGGCACTCCGTCAAGAGAAGGAGGCCCTCCGTCAAGAGAAGGAGGCTCTCCGTCAAGAGAAGGAGGCCCTCCGTCAAGAGAAGGAGGCACTCCGTCAAGAGAAGGAGGCACTCCGTCAAGAGGAGGCACTCCGTCAAGAGAAGGAGGCTCTCCGTCAAGAGAAGGAGGCACTCCGTCAAGAGGAGGCTCTCCGTCAAGAGAAGGAGGCTCTCCGTCAAGAGAAGGAGGCCCTCCATAAAGAGAAGGAGGCACTCCGTCAAGAGAAGGAGGCTCTCCCTCAAGAGGAGGCACTCCGTCAAGAAAAGGAGGCCCTCCGTCAAGAGAAGGAGGCACTCCGTCAAGAGAAGGAGGCTCTCCGTCAAGAGAAGGAGGACCTCTGGCAAGAACTGGAGGAGCTTAAAGTAAAGCTCCAAAGAGCAGCCAGGAGCAGCCAGGAGCAGGTGGGCCAGTCTGATGACAAAGACCTGGAAGAGAAACCAGGCAGAAAGAAGAAGCCTTCCATGCTGAGGAGAATCGTCAATGCCCGGACACCAGAACGCAGGAGGAGGAAAAAGGAGAAGAAGAAGCAGAAGTTGGCGGAGTCCAAGCTCCTGACGACCTCTGAGGTGACTGTGAACTGCGATGACTGGCCCGCAATGGAAATTCTGAAATTACAATTAGGAGTCCACTTCCAGTTGTGAATCCAACATCTTCCTATTCAAGAACCTGAGCACATTCACACTTTTGCACCCCCATTTGCACCCCCCAAATAAATATTCCATCACATATTAAATATTACATGCTTTCCTTGACTTATTTGTGATAGTAGGACTTCAATCTCAGAGCTGGTAGAATCTTCTTCTTAGTCTTCCGTGTCATTTTTATGAATGAAGCCTAACCTTATATAGCATTATTGGGGCGTCAATTATGCTAATTCACAATTCTCGTGAACGCTCGTTCATTTAGAACAGGTGGCATTCATCATGTTTACGCAGATCATTTACGACAGTTTTCTGAAGATACGAGCGTTTGACTCGTACGAGTCCACCTTAAGAAAAAGTTTGAGATATTTAAGATAAGAATACGAAAATATTCTTGCATGAGGCCCAAAAGTTCTACATGCGATGAAAATTAAATCCTGCTTCAAACTAAGATGACTAAGATGACTAAGACTCTTGACTCTTGACTTGGAATTAAGTCAAGAGTCAAGTCCCCTCACTGAACTGTTTTACTCCTAAAATGAAATTTACCAAATTATACCAATTTGGAGGAGCAGCAGATTAATATGAAACATTAATAACAGCAGGAGAAACAGCAGCTCCTCGTCCGCCATTTTCTAAAACAATAACAAGTGAGGTGTTCAACATGCGGCCCGCCTCACCTGTCAGGACCGTCGTGTGAACACTTTCTACACAACTGAAGGATCTCACTGGCAAATTAAACGACACCAATTCCTTTTCCTTACAAAGAGAAAAAAAAAGAAAAACTTGGACGACACGTTTCATGTTCTGAATCAGTTTTGTCTCTTTATTTCTTCAGTTTCAGTGTTAAATGTTTGTTTCTGACGGCAGTTGTCGTTTACTTCTTTCAGGTGGAGAACAACTTTCACATTCTTTAGACCTCAACTTCAGGACAGAAATCTGTGAAAAGAGAGAGAGAAAAACAGAGAAAGAAAGAGAAAAGAGAGAGAAAGAAAAGACGGTTTGATCAGTTTGGTCAACTGTTGTGGGCGGGGCCTATTTTACAAAAATGTTAACTCAGGAACACATTGTGCTATCTCAACCAGATGTGGTACACATGTGCAGGTATCAACTCTGAGCCAATATACAAAATTTGGTGTAATTTCACCTATAGGGGGCGCTATAGCAATATTTCAAATTTTAAATGGCCTTAACTCGGTCTCTGTAAGTCATAGAAACAAAATTCATTTTTTATTTATTGTTGGATTCCTTGGGTGAATCCGCATCTATGCATATAGGCTGCGCTCATTTCAGCCCACAAGGTTTTCCGCCATTTTGAAGTTTGTCCAAAAGTGTTTTTTCAATCTTCACTAAATTTGTCTCACAGCACATCTGGACTGTCCTGCACAAAAGTTATCGAGCTTTCAAAGTTTGTAGGCGGGGCCTAGTATACAACATAACTCATGAACGCGTTGGGCTACCTCAACCAAATTTGGTACATGTGCACCGATTGAGTCTGAGGAACCGTACAATTTGGCAGCATTTCGCCCATAGGTGGCGCTACATAAACATCATAACTTTAAATGGCCATACACATCCACTGTATTTATATCTCAGTCATTGTATACAATACAAACTTCATTCAAGTTTCAAAATGCTCAGTATGCCACAGGGATCACACCTGCACAGTGGCCCACATGACACATTCACCCCAGAGGTCACCAGAGGTCACCAGGTGCTTGGACCCCGCCAATCGCCGCTTGTGGCAATATTTCATTTTAATTTTGTGCTATCAATCATTAAGATGTTTTCACTTATTTTCAAGAGATCTCATTTAGGAAGGATCGTAATTTAAAATAATAAAAACCTTTCTCGGTATTGCGTTGGTAGTTTGGTGGCTGGGAAAACCCGAGGCACTCCACCTGCTGCCGGAAGGTTTCCAGACCGGATTCCTCCCCCGGCCTGCCTGGAGAAAACAGGAATCCATGTTCAGCTGCTATGTTTTGCATTTTTCACCATCAATTTATCATTATCAATACCTTAGTAAAATGACTGTAAACAAACAACTGGTCGCCTCTATCTCACACCAGTGGTAGTTAGTGCTCCATAAAGCCCTTTCAATATGTTAGCCCAGGTTAACCTTAACCCTGGGATACTTTATCCTACATTTCATACTTTGTACTCATTTGAATATTTTTTTGGCCAATGAAAATGATTGGACGAGCGCAGCATCATTCTAACCCCACAACATTTCACACGGCTTTGTGTTAGCCCCACCTTTTTACCTAAAGATACACAAAACCACACACATCCAAACTAATACTAGCTGCTGGACAGAAAAACAGTCAATTATTACAAGATAGACATAGAGTCCGCACGCTAGAAATGGCTCCCATGGCGTTTATTACCAACATGTGACACTTCCCGCGTATGCTCTTCTTCAGACATGAGTGCATACAGAGACACACCTTACAAATACCTATCAGAGGGGGTCACCTGACAGGTCACCTGACAGGTCACCTGACTCTATAGGTAGATAGAGACTTAAAGTGAAATACATGTAAAAAACAAATAGTGCAAAGATAGTACACACAAGATATAAATGACAGAAAAGAACAACAGTACATGAAAAGATATCCAACAAATCCAACAATAGTAAATTGGACAATAAGTTCCACAATTACAGTATATCGGTATCATATAAAGTACAATCTGCACCACTTATATAACATGACATCAGGCCAGTAAAACCGTCATAATGCCACAGCATATTTAAGTGGAAAAACAGGAGGGTAAGTGCTAAACTATTTGGAGGCGCCTCTGCTAATCTAAAAAAGTGGTAATACTACTATAAATAGTCCTGATCCCAAGGCTAGTAGAGAGCATGAGAGGTATAAGTAATATGACCCATATACACAACACACAGTAACCAATTCACTCAATAGGTCAGACAGCAGAATGACCTAGAGAAACGCAGGCAGTATATGGAGGACGCTAATTGGAAAAAAGGTTGAACATAGGAAGCCATCAGACTGGAGGAGAGTCTTTATAAAAAAAAAAGGCCTCAAGTCAAAGGCCTCATTTAACCCTTTAGGGCCTAATGAATAGGTATAGATCCAAAAGGCTTCTTGTTTGAGAAGAAGTGCAGTGAAGAAGAAGTGAAATCAGCCCGGCCTTTTTAACCCTTTGTGCTAACCCATTTTCATAAATACAAGTGTGAAATGTTCCTTAACCCAGGATTAAATGGATTAAATGCATCACTAGCCCAGTTACCCGGGGGTTAAGCAGCGTGTGAAAAGTGGTAAAGGTTATTATTATTATTATTATTATTCTGTGCCTCTTTATTTCTGTCTCTTTATTTTTTTTTTTTTGCTTTCTATCTTTTGGATGCGTTTGGTTTCGTTCTGTCTTTCACTCTTCCCCCTCCGACCCTCCGCCCACCCACATCCCCCCCGCTTCCCCCTGGCTTTCCATCCTACCTAGTATATAAAGAATGTGGAAGGTGACGTCCGCATCTTTGACGATGGTGTTGACGCCCAAGACCGGACAGTCAGCGCAGGTCGGCAGGATCTGGGCAGTGAAGCTAGCCTTTTCATCTAGAGAGAGGAGGCGGCTGTTAGCTTAGCAGGTTCAGTTAGTTAGGTCAACAGTCTGGTGGTTAAGGTGATGAGACACAGGCAAATATCTGGGGCAAATTTGATAGCAGATTTTGCCAGAAACGTTTTCGTCCTTCCTGATTTAATGTCGGAAACATCTGCAAGAGACATTACAAGTTGTGTGCTAGAGACTTAATCCCCAAAAGCTTTGTGTGGTGAATACTCTGACTTACATGCCAGGAACTGATTTCTATGTTAGATAGTTCAACTTACCTGCTAAATACTCTGAGTTATGTGCTAGACAACATGACTTGTATGCTAGATACTTCAACTTATGTGCTACTAGATACTTTTACTTGCAGGCTAGATTCGGATATACAGTATGTGCTAACTTGCCAGAAACTCTGATTTCTATGTTAGATACTTTGACTTTGTCAAAACTGTGCCTGATTTTGGCAAGCCATTTAAACTTGTGGTGGATTCCAGCGACACTGGAGCAGGTTCTCTTCTTCTCCAAGACCATTCTGAGGGAGAAGAGCACCCTGTTTCATACTTTCCTAGCTGGATCTCCTGACCCTAGATGCTAGATAGTCTTATCTATGTGCTAGATACTCCAACTTAAATGGCTGCCTTACATGCTAGAAATGATGACTGACATGTTAGATACTTCAAATTATGTTAGATACTCCAATTTACAAGCTACAAACTCAGAAAACAGACTTGCTAGATACTCGACTGGCATGCTATAAACTCTGACGTACATGCTAGACAGTCTTACCTACGTACCACATACATCAGTTGGCATGTTAGAGCTCCAACTTACAGGCTGGAAACTGACTTTAGTGCTAGATACTGCAAATTACACATTAGATACACTCATGTACATACTAGATACTCTTGCATATGTGCTTGATACTCAGACCTACATGTTAGATACGTAAACTTGCATGCCAGAAACTCTGCCCTCCATGTTAGATACTTCAACATATGTGCCAGATAGTGTGACTTACGTTCAACCTTTATGGTGTTGTCAACGACGGTCATGTTGTAACTTGAGCTGTTGCATTTTCCATTTCTGAGAGAAGAGAGAGGAGGATGGTGAATTTATATTCTGACAGGGCTGTGGCACACTGGGCAATTTTTGGGGCAACGCAGATGGCCAACGCTCCCAGCAACAGGCAACAGAGTGAGCCACAGCGTCACACCAGTGTTTGATGGCAACAAGTGTGATGAAAGAAACGATGCAGAGGAAACTTCTTGGGCACCGCTGCCCATCAGAGTTGCCCAAAAAGTTGCCCCACATCTCATCACATCTACCTATAGACGTCACCGAGACTTTCACATGTTTTCATAGACTCACTGGCAATCTCATGTTTTCTGATCTCATGTAACAGAGAATATCTCATGCACTCAGAATATCTCATATTTTCAAAGACTGTCTGATCTCATAGAATATCTCATGTTCTCATAGTATGTCTCATATTATCAAAGACAGAAAATCTTGTTCTCAAAAACTTTCTCATGTTCTCAAAAATTAATTCTCTTAAATTTCTCTTATATTTTCTCTTAATTTTCTGTTAAGAGAAAAGATAAGAGAAGTCAACTCCAGATGCACCAAACGTTCTTAACCATCCAAACCTGCTCTTACCCAGGTGCTGAATGATGAATGATGTAAAAACTCTTCTCTGTAAGGTCTGGATGACCAAAGCATCTCAGAGCAGCATGCAGCCGTTCAGAAGCTGAACGCACGCAATATCATCCAAGGGTTTTTATAGTCTTAATTGGGATCAATGGACCAATAGTATTTCTTTAGCCCAAAAATGTAATAATCCAATAATCCAGCAGTAGCTGTACTTCCTGAGGCAACTGAGGAAGTACGGGGTCAAACAACACCTGCTGGTCTGATTCTACACCGCCATCATTCAGCACAAACTCACTTCATCCATCACAGTCTGGTACACAGTGGTGGATGAAGTACTCTGATCCTTTACTTAAGTAAAAGTACCAATACAGCAATGTAAAAATACTCCATTACAAGTAAAAGTCCTGCATGAAAAATCCTACTTAAGTAAAAGTACATAAGTATTAGCAGCAAAATGTAGTTAAAGTATTAAAGTAAAAGTAGTGGTTTGGTCCCTCTGACTGATATTTTATTATATATGACATCATTAGATTATTAATACTGAAGCATCAGTGTGTAAGCAGCATGTTACTGTTGTAGCTGCTGGAGGTGGAGCTAGTTTGAACTACTTTATATACAGTTAGCTAGTTTAGTCCGGTGGTTCCCAACCTAGGGGTCGGGCCCCTCCAAAGGGTCACCAGATAAATCTGAGGGGTCGTGAGATGATTAATGGGAGAGGAAAGAAGAAAAAACAAAGTTCTGATACACAAATCTGTTTTCAGTTTTTGGACTTTTTCTCTAATCTTAAATTTTTGCTGAACATTTATTGAAATGAAACCATGTGAGGTTTAGAGGGAAAAATCACTATTTGGTGGAGCTGTTAACAACTCATAGACATCTGAAATGTGACCCGACTACACACTGCTTTTTGTAAGACGTCAAAAGCCAAAAAGGTTGGAAACCACTGGTTTCATCTTTAACAATGTGTTGTATTTTAAAAGCTTGTTATATTATCCATTGTGTCAAATCTCCATCTGAAAAGTAACTAAAGCTGTCAAATAAATGTAGTGGAGTAGAAAGTACAATATTTCCCTCTGAAATGTAGTGGAGTGGAAGTATAAAGTAGCATCAAATGGAAATACTCAAGCAAAGTACAAGTATCTCAAAATTGTACTTAAGTACAGTACTTGAGTAAATGTACTTAGTTACTTTCCACCACTGCTGGTACGGAACCACGGATAGCTACTCCAAATACAAACTTCAGCAAATAGTGAAGAAGGCCTCAGGATGTGACCTTCCCTCTCTGGACTCCCTCTTCACCGCCCGTCCCGCCCGGCCCACTACCTGCTTCACCCCAGGTAGACGTACAGGTCTCTACACTCCAAAAACACCCGCTTCAAGGACAGCCGCACAGCCGTCCGAACTCTGAACTCCCTAGGGTACCTGATGTTTACGGCTGATGTTTTAGATCTTGAAACATTTTCTAATATCAGACTCCATTGAAGCTGCTGGAAACATCTGGAGGTGACGTCACCTCGTCTACGATTGGCCGGTTATCCACCAAGAAGAGAAACACAACTAACTACTGAATGGAGCCAGGAATGCAGAGTACATCACCAGTAGCTGTATCAAGGTATCATGCTGTTGTGTCTTTGATAAAAATGGGCCGGCCCAAGCTGCTGTCACCGACTCACATCATGTTCTGCTGGTTAACAGTCAGAATGTTGTTGCTGGACGGAGGCGATGTGAGAGTCATCCAGGAGCTGTCGACCGTCTTCAGGGTGTAGTTAAACATTGGTTGATCAGTGAAAGCCGCTTTGAAGTTCCACCTGCCGTGAATCTGTACAGAACATGCAGTTTAACATTAGTGTTGGCAGATAGAAAGACAAATCGAAACACCATTAAGAAGAACTGAAAGGTGTAAGAAGAACCTGTGAGCGGACAACTTCAAAGGTTAAAGTTGGTCATAAAATCATAAATCAGGCCTAACCGTTGAAGTATGGAAGCCAAGAACAGCCGTGTTTGCAATTATTTTTTTTAATGCCGTTATCTCGAGATCATGAGTTAATTATCTTGCGATCTCGAGAAAACGAGCTTTGTTATTTCAAGATAACGAGATAATCGACCCGTTATCACGAGAAAACAAAATGTCGTTTCCTCTTATTACTTATAATTTGTTATCAGAGATCAGGAGCCATGCCAGCATGCAGAGATGGCGTCTGGACAACTGACAACAACGTAACTGCAGTAAACAAAACTTCACATTTATGCCTCGACTTCCTGTTCAGTTCTGAATCCTCCTGACAGTCATGACAGTGATCTGAAGGCTGAAATCAGCTGTGATCAAATGAACCAGACTCTCATTTTCCAGTTCTCCATAATTATCTTGTTATCTCGAGAAAACAAAAGTCGTTTTCTCGCGATAAATTATCTCGTTATCTCGAGAAACCGGCCTTTTGTTTTCTCGAGATAACAAGATAAATTAACCCGTTATCTCGAGAAAACAAGCTTTGTTATCTCAAGATAACGAGATAATTAACTCGTGATCTCGAGATAACGGCATTAAAAAAATAATTGCAAGCACGGCCGTTCTCGGCTTCCGTACGCCTGGACACAAGCTCTGTAATATCAACTTTATTTGTGATTATTAGTTAATCATCACAAAAAAGTTGATCTGCACAGGATTAAAACTGAATCACTCAGTCAAAACTACATTCACGGACCTCTCCTAACACTTTAGTGAGCAAACAGAGCTGAAGCCTTTTACCTTGGTCAGGTTCTCCAGAGGCAGAGGTGTGACCAGGCGTTGGCAGTCCTCAGGCGTCGGAGCCGAGCTGCTCAGATAAAGCCCAGCGATGAGGAAATAAACACTGTACCGCAGAAACATGGCCGACACGCTGCAGCAGCTTCACAGCTTCCAAAGGCCAGAGGAAACTCGGATGAAACAACTAGAGCGAGAGGAGACCTAGCTGAAATGCTAACTGGGCTGTCGGCAACTTTCACCCAACAGAGCAACCTAACCACACTGACTGAAAGTCACAGAGCCTCCACCGTCTATAAAGGCCTGATGGGGCGGGGTTACAAGGCGGTGGGTGTCCAAGTATTTGCTAAAACCCCATTTCACCTAATTTTCCTCACATAACCTTCTCTCATTTTCCCAGAATTGGCAAATCTGAACTCTCAACTGATGTTTCACTGCCAATATGTTTCATCGCTTGTAGGTTTGTGTATCAATCATTGACTTATTGGTTGAACTAGTCCTGGACACCACTGACACAAATACACTGTACACACACACACACACACAATGGCAGGCAGCAATTATTTCATACTTAAATACTTGATCTCATTTCCAGTCTGGTTTGTTGTTCCAGTCTGTTCTGCTTTGAGTATTTATAAGCCAACAAAGTCACACACAGTTTTGTGAATTGAGCACAAACTCAGATTATGTGTTGCAGACAGAAACAATGTGAAGATTACGCTCCTCCAGCAGGAAAGGATTATGTGACAATAATACAAACTGAACCCAAGACTTCTAATGTGACTCTACTGACCGTCTGACAGTATGTGAGTATGAGTGAGAGGTTCAACGTCTGGATCCAGGACCCTTCAGTGGTCTGCTGGCTCCTGAGGGACAAACTGGCTGCAGCTGGGATCAAACCTGTGGTCGACCTTTGACCTCAACCCACTGCTAGCCTTTGATTTGTTTTTTGTGTGTGTGTGTGTGTGTGTGTGTGTGTGTGTGTGTTTAAAGCATAACTCCAGCCGTTTCAGACCTGAACTCTTTTGTCCCATCATTTCTGACTAAAACCTCATCAGCTGCTTCCCTACAGAGCTGCTGAGGTCGGCTCCTCCCGGGCCGACAGACACCGACCCGGACGCACTCTCAGCCTCTTTCTCTACACACTACATACATTTATTTGAACGATTTGTCATTCATTTTCCAGAACAGGTTACTTTGTGATATTCAGGAGATTAGGAGTAAAATGTTTCTCATGTATAAAGAAAAATGGTCTGTTGATATATGGTATAAACAAAAATTACGAATTTATTGTCTCATAAAGAGTAGCTAAAACCTTATGTGAAGTATAATTTGAACAAAAGACAAAGATCCCTATGTGCACAGTTACGTTCAGGAACATTACCTTTAGCCCTAGAGACCGGCAGGTTTAAAGTCACTGCAGAGGAGACAGACTCTGTTTGTTGTGTGAGTTTGGTGAAACTGAGAATGAGGTTCATTTTTTGTTTTACTGTCCTGTCTACGAGGACGTGAGGGATTTACTTTTTAGTAAAATGTCCTCTGTTTATGTTGATTTCTTTGGGCTGGATGATTATGAAAAACTTGAGTTGTGCTTCAAGAAGGGGAATCTTTTGTGTAGCAGATTTTATTTGCCAAGCTTGGGAGAGAAGGCAGACCGAGCTGTATAATAATCTGTAATTTTGTAATGAAATGAAATGTGTGACCTCTGCAACTGTAACTTTGGTGTCTTGTAAACCCATGAGGGTTGGGCACTTTGTGTGCATGACATGAAAATAAAAGAAAATCAATACAAAAAAATCAATCAAAACGCACTAACTCTAATCTTCAGCCGTTCTCCTGCAGTCTGGATGCTTCCTCGTCTGTTGCACTTCCTTGGTTCCTCTCTGCCGTCTACAAAGTAAAGTGGAGCCAAATACAGAAGTGACAAACCAAACAGAAGTAACGACACCCGGCCTCGCTGTTACATCTCTCATTTATTGGTGTTTTACCTTTAAAATATTCACATTTAGTCAGTCTGTCTCTGGACTAAAGAACAGCAGAAACCTTACAGAGGATCTAAAGGGACGTTCCACCCAAAACAACAGAACATCACGGCTGCTGCTGACAGCTTCCATGTTGGTTTTAGTTTCACTTCAGAAACACGAAGAAGACACTCGGTTTCCATCTGACAGCAGCAAAGCATCTTCACACAGAAACAAGAAAACAGACGAGGCCACGGGCCAATCAGGAACAAAGATTTCACCGTGTTTTGAGACTCGACTTGATGCATGAAGAGAAGACTTGAGACTTGACTTGACTTGGGTTCTGGTGACTTGGGACTTGACTCTGACTTGTACTCTGATGACTTGAAAAGGTTTCTAAAGTCTTGACTTGAGATCTTGTGTTTGTGTAAATGACTTAGATTGAAAGTGATGAGATTTGTTCCAGCAGACGACTGAATTTAAATTCTGTTTTCTGAATTTGTATGGAATGATTGAATTTATTGAAGTTGAAACTGATTATAGAAATCAAACTCATGATGCTCTTACCAAGTTTTTATCCTATTAAAACCATATTGCATTGAAAAGTCCTAGATATTTAGTTTTCTTTAAGATATTAAATTGATACTGGACTCTTGATTTGTTCTGACTTGACTTGCTGTTCTACATTTAGACTTGAGACTTGACTTTAATGACTTGGACTTGACTTGGACTTGACTTGGTAATCTACATTTAGACTTGGGACTTGACTTGAGACTTGAGCCTCCAGACTTTAGACTTGGGACTCGAGCAGAGTTGACTTGGTCTCACCTCTGGTTTTAAAAGATTTTATGAATAAGAGCTGCTTGGTGGATCAGATCAGCGGTTCTCAACCTGGGGGTCGGGACCCCCAGGGGGTCGTGAGATAATTTTAGAATGGTCACAACATGATTTATGTGATAGGATAAAAACATTTTCCAAGCGTACAAATTTATTATCATGTGTAATTTTTCAGATTTTTCTAAATTTTTTGCTTTTTGTCTTGTGAAATACTGAGCAGTCCTCAGCCTCTCTGCCTCCTCTAGTGAAATGTCCTGAAAAGGGAAAATTCTTTCCCTTTGTTTGAAGGTTTCACAAGTGAAAAATTCTACAACATTTTACAAAACCAATTACATAAACTAAAGAAATATCAGGCTGAAAACAAGACTGCTTGAGAGGTTTCCACCTGACAGAGAAGCGGCACAGCAAAGTCAAACAAGTTTCAGTTTCCAGAAGCTTCCAGGTTCCAGTCCAGGATCCAGGATGAAACTGCACTCAGGCGACCCGTTTCAGGACCCCGAGCCACAGTTTGACAAACCGAGAGACGAAACTTTCCAACATACAACACTTTATATAATACAGGATGTTTTCACACACCCGCCATTTTGGTTCCCAACCGAATCAAAACAAAAAGGTAACATGGGACAGAGAGAAGGAATGTTGTCGTGCATCCATGAATACTGAAGAGAAGCTTTTCAGTGTGTGTGTGTGTGTGTGTGTGTGTGTGTGTGTGTGTGTGTGTGTGTGTGTGTGTGTGTGTTCAGCGCCTGCTGCCGTGGCGTCCGCCTCCTTGTGCTCTGTCGCCACCGTGACCCGACGCTAACGTCACTTCCTCCAGGAAACTGAGAGAGAGACAGAGACAGAGAGAGAGGGAGAGAGAGAGAGAGAGAGACAGAGGGAGAGAGAGAGAGAGAGAGAGAGAGAGACAGAGAGAGAGAGACAGAGGGAGAGAGACAGAGAGAGACACAGAGAGAGAGAGAGAGAGAGAGATTGCAGTTGCAGTGTTTACACAGTTCTCATTTATTTGTATATATATTTTTTAACTGCAATACCCACATTTTTCTATTTTTATTTTAAGTTATCTTTACTTATATATATATATTATTTATTTATTTTTTTAACAGCAAAAGCACAATTTTTCTGTTTGTATTTTTAAGTTAATTTTACCTACTCTTATGTATATATTTGATTGCAATGTTGCAATGTTACACAGCTCTGTTCACACATTTCTTTATTCTAGTTTATCTTTAATTGTACGTACATTTTTTGTTTTTATTTCACACTTGCTTTGGCAATGTAAACATATGTTTCCCATGACAATAAAGCCCTTTTGAATTGAATTTAATTGAATTGAATTGAACTGAATTGAGAGAGACGTCACTCTTCAGGGAGGGGGAGGGGGGCAGGAAGCAACGGGGCTGATGGGAAATGTAGTCTCAATGTGGAGAAACACTAGAACTAACAATACTACTGGAGTGAGATAGAGGCTCTCATTGGTTTACAGTCGTTACAGCAAGGCAGCAACATGAATCTGATATACTGATGGTTTAAGTGTGTGTGTGTGTGTGTGTGTGTGTGTGTGTGTGTGTGTGTGTGTGTGTGTGTGGCAGACCTCTTGGTGTTGTGTATGGTGCTTCCTCCCAGCACGATGCGGACTCCTGGCATGCTGCGGTTCAGGTTGTAGACGGTCAGAGCCTCTTCATATGTGGCTCCTCCAATCAGGAACACTATGATGTCCTGAGGCCTGCGCACACACACACACACACACACACACACACACACACACACACACACACACACACACACACACGTCACATTAAGTAGCTGCTTCTCCACAGCAGGGATGAGAGCAAGAACGAAAGGCAGAACGAGGGCAAGAACAACAAAACCAAGAACCAGAACAAAAATGAAGACAAAATGAGATCCAGAACCAGAACCAGAACAGAACCAGAACAAAACCAGATCCAGATCCAGAACAGAACAGAACCAGAACAAAACCAGATCCAGAACCAGAACAGATCCAGAACACAAGAACAAAAAGGAATAACAAGAACAAAAACGACAGAACAACACAGAGATCGATAAAAAGAACAAAAATGAACTAGAATAAAAATAATAATAGCTTTGTCTTCACAGCACTTTTCTTAAAGCTCCATATTATTGATCGATTATTGATGATTCAGTTTCTCTCTCCTCTGTCTCAGGATCATAAAGTTCCTCATGATGTTCTGCAGGTAAATAGTTTAGTTCAAAGTTAAACTGAACGAATGTGCAGACTGAGTCGTCACAATCCTGGCTCCTGATTGGCCGACAGCGGCGGCTCCTCCGACTCAAATGAGGTGAACCTGCTGAGTGCAAACTGGACCCTGATTGGACGGATTTCAGTCATTCTGTAGGAGGCCAATCAGGAGCGAGTCCAGCTGTGATGCGTTTCCTGGAGTTCGACTGAAACTGACTGGAAACTTTAATTCCTATCATAGCAGTCCATAAAATAAATAAACGAATAAACGAATAAATGAATAAATGAATAAATGAAAAAATGAAAAAATGAATAAATGAATACATAAATAAATAAAAAAATAAAAATAAAAACAAAAACAATGCAAATAAAATACAGATCTCAGGTAGAATATAAAAGGGAAGATGAAAAGTCAGCTGTCAGTTTGCATGCTTGGAAATGAAAAATGTTGTGTGTGCGTGTGTGTGTGTGTGTGTGTGTGTGTGTGTGTGTGTGTGTGTGTGTGTGTGTGTGCGCGTGTGTGTGTGTGTCTGTGTGTGTGTGTGTGTGTGTGCACCTGTCTCTCAGGCTGCTGGCTCCCAGGTAGGGGAACTGACTGTCCTTCAGTCGGCCTTTGATCAGCTGATCCAGAGTGTCATGGAGCAGCGGCTGGTGCTGCGTGTACACGTTCTCCACACCCTGCACACACACACACACACACACACACACACACACACACACAGAAACCACACACACACACACACACACACACACAGAAACCACACACACACACACACACACACACAGAGAAACCACACACACACACACACACACACACACAGAAACCACACACACACACACACACACACACACACACACACACACACACACACACACACACACACACACACACACACACACACACAGAGAAACCACACACACGCACACACAATAAAATCAAAGGAAGCATCACAGGTCTTAGTCGACATGTATCTTACGGGGAGTGTGTGTGTGTGTGTGTGTGTGTGTGTGTGTTGTGTGTATGTGTGTGTGTGTGTGTGTGTGTGTGTGTGTGTGTATATGTGTGTGTGTGTGTGTGTGTGTGTGCGTACCTTGAGGCCCTTGAAGAACTGCTTGGTGATGGCGACGGCGTCGGTCGGCGTGATGAGGTCATCTTCCTCTGACTCGCTTCCCTCCGTACTCCACCAGAGAATGGACCATCTGGGAGAACACACACACACACACACACACACACACACACACACACACGTCTGTATTACTATAGATGTAATATTCCATTGACTCCATTCATTCTCGAACCCTGAACCCTGAACCCTGAACCCTGAACCCTAATCCTGGTCTGAAACTAAACTAACACATTTGGTCCTCACAGATACACAAAAATACAACACACACACACACACACACACACACACACACACACACACACACACACACACACACACACACACACACACACACACACACACACACACACACACACACACACACACACACACACACCACACACACACAGAAGAATGAAGGCAAGAACGCCGGTGTCTTACAGTCTGTACTTGTATGTAAATCCCTCTATAATATTAGTTTACACATCTATATAAACTGTGTTTCTTATACTGTTAACAGAATCTGATGAGAGTCATTTGTTACAGTTTTATTGAAAGCTCAGCTGTGATTGGCCAGTGAAGCTGCTCTGATCTGAGGTCTGTTCTGTTTCTCATCTCATCCTGCTGGTCTGTGATCAGGTGAAGTGGCTCCACCTGGTGGCAGACAGACGTCACTGCAGGTCACCTGATGCACAGCGAGCCTTCCACTCTCTGCTTTCACTTCATTTTCTGCTCTTAAGTTTTGTTTTTTGTTTATTCTTCTTCTTGCATTTTTATTCTTGTCTTTTATAACCAACTCACTGTGGTACAAACTTGTTTTGTTTTTTAAAGCACTATAGCTCAGCATCTGGTTTTATTTTGTGTTAACAGTTTGTTCACCTGCTACACAAACTACATCCGCCTTGTACTGCCCAGAGTCCAAGTCATTAAAGTCAAGTCCCAAGTCTAAATGTAGAACAGCAAGTCAAGTCAGAACAAATCAAGAGTCCAGTATCAATTTAATATCTTAAAGAAAACTAAATATCTAGGACTTTTCAATGCAATATGGTTTTAATAGGATCAAAACTTGGTAAGAGCATCATGAGTTTGATTTCTATAATCAGTTTCAACTTCAATAAATTCAATCATTCCATACAAATTCAGAAAACAGAATTTAAATTCAGTCGTCTGCTGGAACAAATCTCATCACTTTCAATCTAAGTCATTTACACAAACACAAGATCTCAAGTCAAGACTTTAGAAACCTTTTCAAGTCATCAGAGTACAAGTCAGAGTCAAGTACCAGGTCACCAGAACCCAAGTCACCAGAACCCAAGTCAAGTACCAGGTCAGCAGAACCCAAGTCACCCGAACCCAAGTCAAGTCAAGTCCCAAGTCACCAGAACCCAAATCAAGTCAAGTACCAGGTCACCAGAACCCAAGTCACCAGAAACCCAAGTCAAGTACCAGGTCAGCAGAACCCAAGTCACCAGAACCCAAATCAAGTCAAGTACCAGGTCACCAGAACCCAAGTCACCAGAACCCAAATCAAGTACCAGGTCAGCAGAACCCAAGTCACCAGAACCCAAGTCAAGTCCCAAGTCGCCAGAACCCAAGTCGCGTCAAGCACCAGGTCACCAGAACCCAAGTCAAGTCAAGTACCAGGTCACCAGAACCCAAGTAAAGTACCAGGTCAGCAGAACCCAAGTCACCAGAACCCAAGTCAAGTCCCAAGTCGCCAGAACCCAAGTCAAGTACCAGGTCAGCAGAACCCAAGTCACCAGAACCCAAGTCAAGTCCCAAGTCGCCAGAACCCAAGTCAAGTCAAGCACCAGGTCACCAGAACCCAAGTCAAGTCAAGTACCAGGTCACCAGAACCCAAGTCAAGTACCAGGTCAGCAGAACCCAAGTCACCAGAACCCAAGTCAAGTCCCAAGTCGCCAGAACCCAAGTCAAGCACCAGGTCAGCAGAACCCAAGTCACCAGAACCCAAATCAAGTCAAGTACCAGGTCACCAGAACCCAAGTCACCAGAACCCAAATAAAGTACCAGGTCAGCAGAACCCAAGTCACCAGAACCCAAGTCAAGTCCCAAGTCGCCAGAACCCAAGTCAAGTACCAGGTCAGCAGAACCCAAGTCACCAGAACCCAAGTCAAGTCCCAAGTCGCCAGAACCCAAGTCAAGTCAAGCACCAGGTCACCAGAACCCAAGTCAAGTCAAGTACCAGGTCACCAGAACCCAAGTCAAGTACCAGGTCAGCAGAACCCAAGTCACCAGAACCCAAGTCAAGTCCAAAGTCGCCAGAACCCAAGTCAAGTACCAGGTCAGCAGAACCCAAGTCACCAGAACCCAAGTCAAGTCCCAAGTCGCCAGAACCCAAGTCAAGTCAAGCACCAGGTCACCAGAACCCAAGTCAAGTCAAGTACCAGGTCACCAGAACCCAAGTCAAGTCCCAAGTCGCCAGAACCCAAGTCAAGTACCAGGTCAGCAGAACCCAAGTCACCAGAACCCAAGTCAAGTCCCAAGTCGCCAGAACCCAATCAAGTCAAGCACCAGGTCACCAGAACCCAAGTCAAGTCAAGTACCAAGTCACCAGAACCCAAGTCAAGTCCTGAGTCACCAGAGTCGAGTCTCAAGCCTTCTCTTCACGCATCGAGTCAAGTCTCAAGCAATTCAAGCTGTGACTCGAGTCCAAGTCACGTGACGCGAGTCCCCACCGCCACCTCCTCCTCTCACAGCAGCCAATCAGCAGAGCGTGCTGCGGGTCACATGCTCACCCTGCGGTGGCGCTCGCTCACTCCCTTCCTGCCGAGCTCGTCCATCAGAGCCGGCAGGACGCTGCTGCTGTGGCGCTCGTACCGCAGAGCGTACAGCATCACCAGGCGCACCGCGTCCAGCTCCGACACCCGAGGGTTCTGCAGGAGGCGCCGCACACACTGCACACAGCACAGGAGGGGTCAGTGAGAGAGTGTGTGTGTGTGAGTGTGTGTGTGTGTGTGTGTGAGAGTGTGTGTGTGTGTGTGTGTGACTCAGTATTTATTGCTTCCTGGTCAGTAGGATTTGTCTCAAGCAGAAAATTGAGACAAATCCACAGACATTTTTTTTTTTTTTTTATTGCAAGACAGAACATTGACAGGACAACACGGGAAAAACAAAACAATAAATACAGGACAGAACAATTAATAAAAGTCTAGCCAGAAAACAAAAGAGCAAAGTGACATTAGTTGTCGGGTATTGTGTTGATCTGGTGTGTGTGTGTGTGTGTGTGTGTGTGTGTGTGTGTGTGTGCCTGCCTGTGTCCCACATTGTCGGACTAGGAAAGAGGTCTATAAAGTGGATGGGAGATAGATTAATAATAAGTAATAATACAAAAATAAATAAATAAATAGATAATTAATTAATCAATCAATCAACCAATCAATTAATTAATTAATCAATTAATCAACCAACTAAATAAATAAATAAATAAATAAATAAATAAATCTTAAAAACAAAAGAAACGCTAATAATAATACTACCTCTGACACCCCCTGACAAAAATAATACTACTGCTGTTATTACCACCACCGACCCTAATAATGATAATAATACTAAAGTCAGGGAAGGTGAAAGAACTTTTAGACGTTTAAACGCCTCGTTATATTCAGTCTTTGGTCTCTTCCTGTTCTCAGACTTTGTCCCTGCGGGCCACCGTACTCTCTCTGCCTGTCAGCCAATCAAATCAACACATAACCAAGGCTCTGTATCACACTGGCTCCTGATTGGCTGGCTGTCTAGCGTCTAAACTTCCTGGATGTTCACTGGCTGAACTCGACTCCCAGGCGGAGACACGAGGAAAAAAAAAAAGAGGGGAGAAAGACGCCGAATAAAACTCTGCTCTCGTCTCTTCATCTGATTCTACAGCAGGGCTGCAACTAATGATTATTATCAATTCATCTATCGATCATTTTTTCGATTAATCGATTAATCGTTTAGTCTATAAAATGTCAAAAATAAAGACAAATGTCCATCTCAGTTCTTCTTACTTCGCCTGAGCAGCAGCCAAAAAACCCAAATTATGTATTTTATAATGATATAAAACAGAGGAAAATAATTGATCATCAAAATTATAATTGGGATTAATCGACTAATTTCTCGCCCTGGATTTAAACTACCAGTCACCAGTCTGGTCACACCACACTTCTCTTTATTTTTACTATTGTCCACATTTTAGTTAAAATTGTGTTAAAACAAATCCAAACTATCTTATATTTTAGATTCTTTGCCTTGATGGAAAGACAAAGGCTTTGGAAAGAAATTCATACAGAGGATCAACTTCACTGTTTATATTTGACTAAGAAACTAATTTGAAGACTTTAAGCAGAAGACTGAAGATCAGAATGAAACAGAACATTCAGCTAAATGAGTGAAATGTGTGTGTATGTGTGTGTGTGTGTGTGTGTGTGTGTGTGTGTGTGTGTGTGTGTGTGTGTTACCTGCTGGGCGCTGGAGTGGTCGTTCTGGCAGGCGAGCTCCTGCTCCGCCTCTGACACCTCCATCAGCTGGCGGTCGGACACCAGGCGGGACAGCTCGCCCACCACCGTCACGTGCTTCGACACCGTCCCCGACATCTTCTTGAACTGGGGGTAGTTATCCACGAAGGCCTGCAGGGGGGGGGGCGACACGCACGGGCCGCCGATCAATCGACAGGCGATCGATGGATGGATCGGAAAAGAGAGAGAGAGAGTCGGGTCTGGAACGGCGTCTCTCACCTTCATGTCGGAGATGGACTCCAGCTTCTGCTGCTCCTTAGGCTTCTTCTTCTGGAAGTCCTCCATCAGATTCTTGATGTTGGTACCAATCTCCCCAAAGTTCAGGTACAGGTTCTGGACACACACACACACACACACACACACACACCACACACACACACACACACACACACACACACACACACACACACACACACACACACACACACACACACACACACACACACACACACACACACACACACACACACACACACACACACACACACACACACAGATAAAGAATAGATTAAGAAAACGATGTTCATGTATTGGTTGTTGTCGATGTGTTGTTCTATATTTTATACGAAATAATTTACAAGTGCAATTATTGTATAAATGCTGGTTACGTTGAAAACCCAATAAACAAAGTAAAAGAAAAGAAAGAAAAGAAGAAAAAAAGAAAACAATGTTCATGTCTAAATGTAATGTTGCCAGCGTTCTGATAATCTGCCAAACTTCGTTTTTTTTTGCACACAAAGCAAGAAATATCTTTATAGTTTGAGTGTCAAATGATTTTTACTTTCACCCACAAACAGAAGAAGAAGCTCCTCCCCTTGAGCACACGACGTTTCACTGGACAGACTCAGAAGAAAACGGTAATCTCTCTCAGTTTGATCTTCACTGGACTTCTGGACCGACCGGCCCGTGCTGGTTCTGCAGGTCCGGACCCTGCAGGTCCAGACCCTGCAGGCTCACATCCAGCCTGCGCTGCATGTCGTAAAGCAGCAGAAACCAGCACATCATGGACTGAAACTCATAAAGTCACAAAGTAGAAACGAGTCCTGCTTTGTGCCGTAAAGCGATCCAGCAGGTTTCCCTCCAAGTCCACCAGGTGGAGAGAGACTGGAGGATGTCAAGTCCAGTCTAATCTAATCTAATCTAATCTAATATAATATAATCTAATCTAATATAATCTAATCTAATATTTATTTGAACAAAAGATGGATAGCTGAAGTCTTTGGGGTCTGTTTTTGTTTTTGTGTTTGTTTTGTGTTGTATATTGTTGTTTTTTATGGCATTTTAAAATGTATGCATGGTTGTATGTAAGTGTATAGTTGTATTTTATAAATGCG